>NC_136811.1:42639546-42724546 GCF_951216825.1 Electrona antarctica
CATAATATTTCAATCTCATGGCTTATAGGCTACTGACTTTGATTGGGGGGCCGGCCCAGGCTCCTCCCCTTTGTGTCAGTCAACTTGACACCCTGTAAATACGCTTTCAAGTTCTTCGTGTCAGCTCCCCTCCCCGCTCTGTCCAATCATCGGCAAGTTTTCTCAGTGTTAATGATGAAGGGCTTAATTCATCATAACAGTATTCGCACAACCTCTAATTAGCGGCAACACTCGTACAACAATGCCAGCGTTATCTCCTCATGCAAATGAGCTCTCAGTCTGTTGCGTTTGCTAATTTTATGAAACGGCAAGGCGATAACCACGCAGCCTGTGCTAATCTTCCCTCCGTTTAACCCCGCTTTACTTTATAATCCGCCATCCATAACAAACAAACAACAAACAATAATCCTATTATCGGCTTGATGATTCTTGTTTGTGATTTATTTATTTATTTGTTTTAAATTTGTTGAAAATTTTAATCTCAATTAAGGGTCTGAGAAAGCATAGACAGACATGTACTTTATACTGTAGGTCTTAAGATGCTCTCTTTCTTTGCCCCCATCATCCCCCCCATCCCCCGTCCCCCCGCCCCGTCCCCCCCAACCCTGGCAGCTTAGCATGGCTCAAAAGGTCTCTGGATGGAGACGTGACGATAACATCCATATAATATCACGTCTTTGAAAATGCATGGTTCATTCTTCGCCCTGGTTGTGCCTATATAGGCCCCCTGTGGAGATCTGAAAACACAATGGCTACGATTCAATTAGCACCTATAGAGCTATAGGTAGGCTATGTTGTTCAATTAGCACATAGAGATATAGGTAGGCTATGTTGTGGCACCGCACTATAGCTATTTTTGTCAAATCACTTATTGAAACTATAGTCACGATGCTCATTTGTGCGCAATTAATTAAATTAATCTTGTTTAATTTTACTTATTGAAATGTTTACAGATATGCGGGTCAGGGTTAATTTACACAGATTATCGTTTTATTGTATACATAGCGGCAATGTCGTACTGACAAGGTGGGCACCACAAAACAGTAAATGTATCTGTGTGTGTGTATATACACACACACACACACACACACACACACACACACACACACACACACACACACACACACACACACACACACACACAGGAAGCTGATTTTTGCTAAACACATTTTATGTTATTACTCCTACAGATTTTGTCCAAACATCAGGCCAATCGGTATTCATAGGCCTACTGTAGGCCTATGTGACACATAAATAATAAATATATTTCCAGTATTTCCCTGGATTATTATCCTCTCCCAAGGATAGTCCTGGTATGAGTATTGAAAGAAAATAACACACTGGGTGATGATAACAAGGAAATATATTGGTTAACATATGGTTGAATATGCTATTTATTAACCCTGAAATGTATGGAAAATATATTTTGTTTTGTGTAGTTAAACCATGGTCATTCATTTTCTGTTGACAATTGGTTTGATCATAGGGGGAGTTGTGGGGAAAAAGCATGTTAGCAATATTTTTCGACTGTCTGCGACTGGCTTTCAAAGTTTGCAGCAGGGGCCCATTTTTCATGAAATGTCACATGAAGCACCCCATGAGAAACGTTGAACGCACACTCCCAGTAGGCCAAGGAAGAACCTCCACCCCCAAATTTCTCAATTTCTTGTTATAGCGCCACCTATTATGTCTCCCTTGGATTCCTTGGATCATTATGCAACTCCCCAAATAAACCATGTTGTGTTTCTTTCAACTTTGCTGATCTACAATAACCTGGCCTGGCGGACAGCTGTGCTCAGAGGAGCAATTTTCTTTTAGTTTTATGTCTAAAAGTAATGCTTTGATATAAAAAATAATTGTCATTTGTACTAACCCTATTTTTACATTAAGTACTCCACTATAAGTCAAGTACAAATTTGAGTATCTACAGTATTGAGTGGAGTGAATTGTGTGTGTGTGTGTGTGAGTGTGTGTGTGAGTGTGTGTGAGTGTGTGTGTGTGTGTGTGTGTGAGTGTGTGTGTGTGTGTGTGTGTGTGTGTGTGTGTGTGTGTGTGTGTGTGTGTGTGTGTGTGTGTGTGTGTGTGTGTGTGTGTGTGTGTGTGTGTGTGTGTGTGTGTGTGTGCTCGTGCTCGTGCTCGTGCGTGCGTGCGTGCGTGCGTGCGTGTGTGCGTGCATGCGTGCGTGCCTGCCGGCCTGCCTGTTTGGGGAGTCTGTGGCATGGTTACGGCCCTGGGTTCACTAACCTTGTCCGTATATTGACAGCTCCTGCTATTAGGGGCCACGACAGTCAGGGGTCCCTGTGGTTAGATTAGTGAAAGATGAATGCTCTATCGTCTAGTAGGTAGTGAGTGTGCGCGCGTGTGTGTGTGTGTGTGTGTGTGTGTGTGTGTGTGTGTGTGTGTGTGTGTGTGTGTGTGTGTGTGTGTGTGTGTGTGTGTGTGTGTGTGTGTGTGTGTGTGTGTGTGTGTGTGTGCGAGGGAGAGAAACAGGGACTCAGAGGTAGATTGAGAATGCACAATTGTGTGGGAGCGTATGTGTGACAGAGAGAGAGAGAGAGAGAGAGAGAGAGACGAGAGAGAGAGAGAGAGAGAGAGAGAGAGAGAGAGAGAGAGAGACAGAGAGAGAGAGAGAGACAGAGAGAGAGAGAGAGAGAGAGAGAGAGAGAGAGAGAGAGAGAGAGACAGAGAGAGAGAGAGAGAGAGAGAGAGAGAGGAGAGAGAGAGAGGAGAGAGAGAGAGACAGAGAGAGTAGGGCTATCCTTGCTTCTTTTCTGCTCTTTATTAGCACTCCAGCTATTTATGTAGCCATGCTGTTGCTGCAGTATGTGTGGGTGTGAAATGTCAGGTATAGGCCTATGTGGCTCTTTCTGCTACTATGTGACTCTGTAACAGCTTCATGAATCATATCTAAACAAGAAAGATAATATACCAATTTAAACTGTGCATCAAAGATCCATTGTAATTTGTCCATTCAGTTTATCATTTCATTTTTTCTTGTTTTTGTTACAACTACAAGGCTTCCCACCCGTGAACACTGGCAGTTATGTTGGGTCGGGACTCGGGGCCCATTTTGTGTGCGCTATTGGTGTCATGAGTGTGACCAATACATGATGTTGAACTTGAGACAGGTCTTGACCCCATACAGCACTGGTTTTCAACCCTTTTCATATCAAGGCCAGCAGGAGGCCACAACCTGACCTGCCCTGGAGGAGACCTGTGCCCCAAGGGGCACTTTATCTAGTTTATTCTGCATTTGAGCCACGGACCACCATTTGATGAGATTTAGCCTCTCGGACCCAAAACTTTGAATATTTTGTTATCGTTGGATAATATTTTATCCACAGTCCAATGCTGTATTGATGTTGGTACCATTTGGAGAGAGAACAGGCAAACATTGATCAAAATAACAATTCTTCTACATTCTCTAATTGTGTCTTACAAATAAATGCAAATGTTTAACGATATTTTAACTCTTGAGAGCGTAAAATGAAACCAATTGGTCATTTCATTTTACACTCTCAAGAGTTAGTATCTATGCTGCAATGTAGAAACACTATACAAAGCTACATTTCATGTTACCTTTTAGAAGCTTGTCAGATGGCGAGCTCCTCTGTTCTTACATCCTCCAGTAATATGTGCATAATTTTCTATTCAAAATATAATGAAGTAATAATAATAAACACAATATAAATATAAAATATGATTGAAAATCTCCCGGGTTTTAAGGTCAAAATGTAAATGTAATTTCTGAGCTGAGTTGACAATAGACATATACAGATCTTCTGACATTATTTTTTGCTGCTTGCACTTGCACGAGTAAGTGATAAATAAACCCTTCTTGCTTCTTGATTCATTCTTGATACACACGCAGATTCACGGTCGGCTACGTAACACGCACGCACGCACACACACACACACACACACACACACACACACACACACACACACACACACACACACACACACACACACACACACACACACACACACACACACAGACAGAGAGGGAGAGTGAGCCACTGAATATAATCCTCACAATAAGATTTTTATACATGGTGTATTTTCTATATGCATGAAATGTATGAAAGGCAATTGCTGGCAGTGCAAAACAGTCCACTTTGGTGCCATAGCATGCTCTGGCGCTCCAGCTGCCAATTTACAGCTGCGCCAGACATCGGCAAGGCTTTGTACATGGCGGACGGGTACCAAAAAAAGGGGGAAAAAAAGCAATGACGTCAAACCAGGAAGCTGTCAGCTGCACGCGCCGGCTCCATTAGCAGCCCTCAGCATCATTACCTGTTGAGGCGAAGGTCCTGAGATGATATGACATACCGCTGCAATGTCTGCCTAACTGGGTCAGACTGCACAATTATAGGGCTTTAGGGTGCTAGTGTCAAGGGTTGTGGATAAGGGAGGTGTGTGTGTGTGTGTGTGTGTGTGTGTGTGTGTGTGTGTGTGTGTGTGTGTGTGTGTGTGTGTGTGTGTGTGTGTGTGTGTGTGGTGGTGGGGGGGGGGGGGGGGGTCTAACGGAGAGGCATATGAGGGGCTTTAGGGGGGTCGGCGTACTGGTCTAGTAGATTGAGTGCATGTGATATGGCTCCTCCTGACATCTCTCTCTCTCTCTCTCTCTCTCTCTCTCTGTCTCTCTCTCTCTCTCTCTCGCTCTCTCCCTCTCTTGGAGCCCAGAAGCCATTCTCTTAAAGATGTAATGACATCTCATAATTAGCATAATGTCCCAACTTGTCTGCTGCTTTTAGCTGTCACACCGTATTTGTCTGAGCCCGGCCAATTACGGCAAGGGGATGTGGGTCTACAATGGGAGTAAATAGGAGGCTCATGTAATCAGTCACATCCCACTAGCTATTACTTACAGCAGGAGCATGCGACTCGCAGCTGATAACATGAGACCTGACATGCGACTATATCAGCTGCATGAGGGGAGCGTTTTCCGCCCGCCGCCGCATGCTCGGACACTGAATTAATCTCACACTGCTTTCACTCTTTTGGTGAGACTGCCTCATCTCACTGTCACACCTAAAAACCATCGCTGTCGGTCGTGTCAGACAGAAACCTTGTATGTCGAAAACTGTTACTGTTCAGGAAATGGGAAAAGGAACCCGTGTGTACCAATGGATCCAATTAGTGTAGGAAATATTTATCACACACACACACACACACACACACACACACACACACACACACACACACACACACACACACACACACACATACACACACACACACACACACACACACACACACAGACAGACCACTTTTAACCTGTTGTCCCTATTTTGGGCATGTGTGTCATAAGTGGAAATTGTGGGTGGTCAGAAATAGCAAAATGTGGCCTGGGCCATGGCTCAGTGGTCCAGGCACCTTGGCTGGTAATCCAGTCTGGCAGTGTGCCGCGGGTTCGACTCCCGATCCCGACGGCCTTTACTGCATGTCACACCCCCATCTCTCTCCCCACTTCCTGTCAGCCTACTGTCTGTCCCGCCATAAAAAGATATAAAATAAAGGCGAAAGCCACACAAAAAAAAACATTAAAAAAAAAAGAACGTTGTTAGATCTACAAACTTGCATCACGTGATAATGTGGTCATACACTTTTGTGGATCGCTGTCATTTATGACAAAGTATGAAAAGGGACATTCTGACTTTCATTTGTTTAAAAAAAAAAGGTTTCTGCGACTATATATTTGTTGTTTTATGATTGACAATTATGCGACTTTAAAAAGCGCATTGATTTATTGTTTACTGATACTGTTTATCAAAGTTTATTGATGCTGATCTTGTTTGACAATTAGTAGCCTAACAAATGATTGCATTCAATAAATTCACACTGAGTGAAGGATGCTTTTGAGTTGTTTCTGTGAACACTATATGCTCCTCCTGCCATATCCTGTTTATATAGGTAAGTGATGCATATCTGTCTGGCAAGGTGCAATATATACCTGTAATCTGTCTGGCAAGGTGCAATATATACCTGTAATCTCCTATGTTGACGTGAGTGCGTTAGAGAGCAGGTCTATCCATCACGGCTGTTTTAGTCTATATCCATATGATTCCATCCGCTCTGCGTCATCATACATCCAGGCCTCAGCAGCCTTATATATAATGTATCTGCTGAACAGAAAAGAAATGGAGGTGACAGAGTCAGTAGTTACTATGATCAAATATCATACCTCGGGGCTAACTGGGCATCGGGGCCCGGTGACAGACACAGCCCACAGGGAATGACGTGAGAGAGAGAGAGAGAGAGAGAGAGAGAGAGAGAGAGAGAGAGAGAGAGAGAGAGAGAGATGGGTCTAGGAGAGAGTGGTAGAGAGACAGACAGCAATAGAGCGACAGACAGGCAGAATGTGAGAGCAAGGGAGCTATAGCGAGAGACACACACAGACAGAGTGACAGAGAGAGAGAGAGAGAGAGAGAGAGAGAGAGAGTGAAGAGGGAATGAGCGGGAGACGTCATCTATGGTCGGTGTAAGGTAAAAGATGGCTGTGCGTGTGGACATAAATCACCATTGCGGAGGCTAATCTCTCAGGCTATCTGGCAGAATAAATACTTTGCTTATAGATCCAACACGCCTCCGTCTCTGCCACTCGCTGGGCACGCTCAGTAGGCACAAGGCCTCTCTGGGCACAACCATGGACTCGCCCTTTAAATCATCCCTCGCTCACTCTCATCTTTTCCCCGTCGCTCTCTCGGCTTTCAGCACTGCGAGGTTGAGAGGCTGCATGGGCTGGCGAGTCGACTGGATGAGAGATGAGGGAAATGCCATTCTCATTTCTCTTTTCTGCTTTTCTCCTCCTCTACCAATCCCTCCATCCTTCCCTCCCCCCCTCCACCTATGATTTCAAGTATACGAGTGGCAATACTGAAGTGAAAATGTGCCTCTGTCCATTGTCTCTCTAGTGCGACGGGGAACGTTTTCTCATTTCAGGCTCACAGTATATTCTTTAAACCCTCGGCATTTCTAGCTGCCTCTCTCTCCATTTTCGTATTTGGATGTCCCTTGCTTCACCCCGTATGTCTCCTGTGATGGCGAGGTAAAAAGACCCCCCCCACATACACACACTCTCTTCCTCTCCCTCCCTCCCTCCCTCCTCCCTCCCTTCCTTGTTCCCTCTCACTATAATCTGGCCCTGTCTGTAACCTAGTGGAGGTGCTGCTGCTCTGGCTTGATTGAAACAAACGGCTGCTGATTGCTGATCAGCCAGCTGTAAAGCCTGGCAAGGATATGAGCTAATGAAAAAAATGGACCTGATTTGAGAGGCACGGAGCGTCGCTCACCCCGCTAGCCCCTGTCCCCTGCTGTTACCCTCGCTCGCTCGCTCCTTCCCTCCCTCCCTCCACCCGCACTGCTTCCTTCCTTCTGTCCCTCTCTCCTGTCTCGCCCATCCCTCCTGGACCCCACCCCCCCTGGCCGTCGCTGCCTGTCAGCCAACCTCACCCCAGAGCAAAGCCAGGCAGTGTCGTCAGGCAGACAGACAGAGAGAGTGAGAGAGAGTGAGAGAGAGAGAGAGAGAGAGAGAGAGAGAGAGAGAAAGCTGAATGTAATGGCTGTGCTGGGGCTGACTGTGGAAGAGTGGCTTGGAGAGGAATTAGCAGACCAACAAGGACATTAGGCCTAAGTGTCTGTTTGGCATCTGTGTGCGTGCATGCGTGCGCGCGTGCGTGCCTGTGTGCCCCATGTGCAAGCCTTTGTGTGCCTTCACAGTGGTGGAATGTTTCTAAGTGAAAGATAAATACACAGGAATAGAATTAATTACTGTTCCAAAAAGTTAAAACATGTGTCATCAGGGCTGATGGAGGGGAAAGGAACTGTTTGGAATACCGTGTTCCTTCCACGTGCTACGGTATGTCCTACCGGGGAAACTCCCCCCTGTCAGGTGATAAGAAGTGGCCTGCTCACTCCTCTAACATTGAAGGAAGCATGAGCTCAGTTCGGGGCTCTCCTCAGGTTGGCAGAGGGAGAGTAGCGCTCAGGATTACTGCTTAGGCAATTGAAAAATGAGTTACAAGATCGTGGGATAAAAAAAAAACATGCATCCTGAATGATCAGATTGTACATGCAGTATAAATGTCAGGTGAAAATGCGTTATATCTAACATAAACAGTATAGCTTCTGGATGTACAGTATATGAAACGAATGCCAGGCAGTCCAATGGGGACTTGGACGATGTGCTGGCTTGTGTGATAGTCTGATGCATTTGAGGCCCAAGCGTAAATGTTGCCAACATTACTGTCTCCCAAATGGAAAACATGCCATCATTGTATGGTTGTTCCATGTATGTTTCTTTGTTCTTTTTTATTTTACATTTACGATAGAAAATGTATTTGTGGCCCTATTTTGTCCCCAAGTCATTATACCAATTAATTTCTCCCCACACATTTCTGTGTTGCATCCTACTGGGCAATCAATGGTGTCAGACGTCACATAACGTCAGTGTCCGGCCGTAAATCATTTTGTTAATTGGCAGAGTTCAACCGGTATTTAGGCCACATATTTAAAGACCTCCCTTTAAGTAATCTGAACTTGTGAAGTCCACAAGATGGTCAGTTTGGCAGGTCACCAATTTCACCGTGCCATGCTGGAGTGAGACGCTGGCCCAGGACAGACTGAAGTGGAGATCCTTTGTTGCTGCCCTACATGCCAGCCGGCATAAAGGGCAGTAAGTAAGTAAGTAAGTATGCTGGAGTGACCGAGTGTGAGTGAGCGAGTGGCCGAGATTTGGGGAATTGTATTGGAATTTGGAGGAAAGGTATGCATCCGTCCTACTCCTCCCGTTCCACAGGGGTGGCGTGCAGGGACAAAGATCACCCTCACCTGTATAGACTCACCTTAACATGGCCACTTGTGTTTTGATTGATTGATTGATTGAAGAATTTATTAACAGTTTGCAGAATTACAGTACATTTCAAGCACAAACTCAATACAAAGGCTGTTAACTGTGAGTGGACGACCCAATTAAGCATTACACTTGTTTCCAACAGGGTCCACCATGTTCAAATCATCAAAACATTTAGAGACGTACAAATAGACACTTCTATAGACAGAACAGGAATTCATCAAAAAGGAGGTAAAAAGGGAAAATAAATATATACAGTGAGGGGAAAAAAAGGGGGGGCGGGGGGGGGGATTCAGATTTTACGGGGGCCAGTTTCGAATTGCAGCCATCCGTAGGTGCCCTTTGAGAGCGGTTTTGAAGGAGTCAAGGGATTCGCATGTCTTAATGACAGTTGGTAGGGCGTTCCACATTTTGGTGGCATAGGAGCGAAAATAATTTAGTCCCTTGTTTGTGCCGAATCTGGGTTGTACATGGTTCGTTGCACTCCCTCTGGTGTTGTGGGTGTGGACTTCGTTAACATTAAGGAAGTATCTAGACAGGTACATGGGTATCTTGGTGGTGTATCGAATCTTGTGGACCAGACCCATTGCAAGTTGTCCGTATAGACCAGGGGTTTAACCCTTTTCATATCAAAGCCATGCCCATGGACCACCATTTTGATGAGATTTAGCCTCTCAGACCCAAAACTTTTCATATTTTTGTTGTCGTTGAATAAGATTTTGTCCACAATTCCATGATGTATTGATGTTGTACCATTAGGAGAGACAACAGGCAAATGTTGATCAAAATAAATAAAATTATCTGATGTTTAACAATAATTTAACTCTATTTTATGCTCTCGAGAGTTAAAGATCTCTAAGGGTCCATTTGGTTACCAACTCTCCATCATTTAGCTGGGGACCACCTGGAACCCCCTCAAGGACCACTGGTGGTCCCCGGATCACTGGTTGAAAACCACTGGTATATACAGACACTCCAGACATGCCAAACCGCATGTACTGCGATGGATTTGAACCCCTATAGGTCTACTCTATGGTGGTGGGCAAGTTAAGTACTTTACGCCAGGCTGCGCCACCCAAGCATTATTGGGGATAATTATTATTATTATTATTTTGCAATACTAATAGTAAAAAGAAAACATTGAGATCCGAATTAGGTAGAATTCAGGCTGTAGTATACGTGTCTGATACTTTGGGCCATGCTGTGAGGCTAGTGCTTTGATAATAACTCAAAAGTTATTACCGTCATCTGAAAAATAGATAGAAAAATAGTTAGAGATGGGCAGCAGATCATTTACAATTTACCTCTGGTATTTTTCTGTATATCACTATATCATCAACAACATATCATAGAATCATTCTCATAAATAAAACATGTTATATAAAAAAATTTAATTGGCATTTGAAAAGGTATTCCCTTCCTACCAATAACAAATAGGCCTAAAAACCTTTTTTTACTTTAAATAGCCAATACAATATTTTTTTAATATATGGCAAATACAATTAAAACGATTAGTTTAGTTTTTATTTTAATTAATTCTACCCATTCATCACTGCATGGTTGACATCAATACGGTTGTTGATGTTAGATTAATTCTAAAGCAAACTTCTAGATGGAATTAAGCCAAACCAGCATTTTTTTAAATTTATTTCAGCCATCTAAGGGACATTTGAATCAATTAGTGATATATCAACACATTTATTTTAATTCAGTGTAAGTTCATCTTTGCTGTGTTGTTTTACTTTTTTCCTGTCAGGTTAACTGACTATTTCCAACCTGAACCAAGCTTTTAATTTGAAATGACCACCAGGAAGTAACGCAGAGGTTTTGGAGGGGATCTTATGCTACCTTGTGTTGATACATTTCACCACGTTTAGTAACAGGTTGGGTGACGTCATGCTCGTTTGTACATGTAGCGCTTTTAACGTCGACACAACAAATAAGGTAAACACCTCCATTCCCTACCACTCCTCTGTTACCTCACTGTCTCATGTCATTTTCTAAGGGTGGAAGATGAGCGTTTTTTTCCCCTCACAACCTATTGAACCTAATTATTGTCAATTATGTTCTGAAGGTCTGTTGACAGACGCACTGGTGTTTCAGTGGAAAAACAAGCAATAGCCGTGTGTTTAGCTGGTTCAAAATAGCATTTCAGATGTAGGAATTTCTTTTTCTTCTTTTCTTTTCTTTTTAAAGAGGTCTAGCTGTTTTCATTTTTTGTCTCCACCAGGCCGAAGGCATGGGGAGAGAGTATGTTTTGCACTCCGTCCGTGTGTGTGTGTCCGTCCGTCCGGCACCGTTAACCCGGTCGATGCCAAACTTTGCACACACACTCCCTGGATGCCAACGATGAACCTCTGCCCCGCATTTTCCAGAACGGCCTGTTATAGCGCCACCATGAGGCAGCTTTTCACATGTTTTACCTAAAACTGCACCGATCTGCGTGAAACGTTGCATGCACACTCCCTAGAGGCCGAGGACAAACCTTTGATCTGCATTTTCCGCATCTGCCTTTTATAGCGCCACCAGGAGGCCGACAAATCGTTACACAGTATCTCTATGGTCATGTGCTCAAGTCGGATCTATCCGATATTTCATATTCCATCCTAATTGGCTATAATTGGCTTTCACAGTTTGCAAGATTGCCCCGTTTTGAACAAAAGCCTCAAATCATGAACGCAGTATGCAATTTACGTGAAATCTTTCACACATTTTCTTACTAGGCTGAGGAATATATCCCACCCTTTTCACATTGGCCTGTTATAGCGCCACCAACAGGTTGATTTTTGAAAAACACATTTTTGGAACAAAATGCCTCAAGTCATCCAATTGCCATCAAAGGCAAACATGTTTATATTACTCCTAAACATTTTGCCAAACATCTCACACAGTCCTATCCACCTGGTGGAGACCTGTGCCCAGAAGGGCACTTTTTCTAGTTTATTTGTGTTTTCTGTGATGCTGCTAGCTTCAACTCTTCACAAGACTAACACAACTGGTAAAAAGACATGTTATAGTTAAAGTATACATTTTTTGTCTGTACATTTTAGGGACCATATGGGCTCAATATTAATCTATAGCTTTGATCCTAGTACTGTTACTGTACTGTCTGTTCAAATATTGTACAGTTACTGTACCAAAATATTGTGAACTAGAAAAAGTGCCCTTCTGGGCACAGGTCTCCACCAGGAGGATAGGACTGTGTGAGATGTTTGGCAAAATGTTTAGGAGTAATATAAACATGTTTGCCTTTGATGGCAATTGGATGATTTGAGGCATTTTGTTCCAAAAATGTGATTTGCAAAAATCAACCTGTTGGTGGAGCTATAACAGGCCAATGTGAAAAGGGTGGGATATATTCCTCAGCCCAGTAAGAAAATGTGTGAAAGATTTCACGTAAATTGCATGCTGCGTTCATGTTTTTGTTCAAAACGGGGCAATCTTGCAAACTGTGAAAGCCAATTATAGCCAATTAGGATGGAATATGAAATATCGGACAGATCCGACTTGAGCACATGACCATAGAGATACTGTGTAACGATTTGTGAGATTTTTGGACAGAATCTGGAGGAGTAATATCAAAAAATGTGTTTTACAAAAGTCGGCCTCCTGGTGGCGCTATAAAAGGCAGATGCGGAAAATGCAGGTCAAAGGTTTGTCCTTGGCCTCTAGGGAGTGTGCATGCAACGTTTCACGCAGATCGGTGCAGTTTTAGGTAAAACATGTGAAAAGCTGCCTCATGGTGGCGCTATAACAGGCCGTTCTTGAAAATGCGGGGCAGAGGTTCATCGTTGGCATCCAGGGAGTGTGTGTGCAAAGTTTGGCATCGACCGGGTTAACGGTGCCGGAGATTAGCTGTACACAGACGGACGGAAGGACACACACACGGACGGACGGACACACACACGGACGGAGTGCAAAACATACTCTCTCCCCATGCCTTCGGCCTGGTGGAGACAAATATATACCAAAATATTGTGAAAATAGCCAAACTACTACTCACTGCAGGCGCTATTTTCACAATGTTTGCTTCTTTCTTATGTAATATTTGCCAATTTGTCTGATGTGGATCATGTGGTATTAAAAAGTGTAACTTTAGAAATGTGCAGATACGGTAGATGATACTATTGGCTGTTTTTTAATGTTCTGTTTATTAAATTTACTGTGAGAGTGAGAGTGAGAACACAATGTTGCATACTAAGCTAATCATCTGGGGACCTGTCCTGGGTTTAGGAACCACTGTACTGTGGTATTCTATATTTGTTCCCACTACAGTTGTTCTGACAAGGGTTTGTCTGTTTTAGGAACTAGTCTGATGTCTCCAACATGCTGGTCAGTATGGATGGAGGGGAAGGTGTTGGATGAGCCTGAGCAGCTGCACGACGTTGCCACGTTGCCAGCATGGTTTCAGTTTCTGGGTCACATTATGCAGTCGAGGATTTCAGCATCCATCCACCATGCTGGACATGACATACAGAGGTAAGTACTTCTCAAACACAGGGTCGCGACACACTTTGGGTCGTGGACCTGTTTTATGAATGATAACAAATACATTGAATGACAGTTTGACTGCAGATGAAGAACAGATCTCATTGAAAATGAGGGCTTGCCCTCAATTGTACTTCCGAATATAAATAAAGGGGATGATGAATAACAACATAGCTGATTACCGTAGGCCTATGTCTTCATTTTAAAAGTTAATTTCCATTTTTTTTTAATGTTGAAAGATTCTTTGTGAGGATCAGTTCAGATGTGGTTCCTTAGCATTTTCCCTTTAGAGTAGCCTCCATCTTTGTTGTCACCATGGTCCTTGGAGCAAGTCACTGCCTCTCATTCAAATATAACAAAAAAATGCATAAGTGTATTGCAGTCATAATCCAATTATTATTAATAGAAGGTGTGTGTATGTGCGTCCTTGTTTCCTGTGTTTCTATTGCAATGAGGATGGACACAAACCTCTGTCAGGAGTGCCTGCCTTGTTGTTAAGTAATTTAAAAAGTCATGAATTAGTTGTAATTTGCACATACACGCAGGCAGGACAGTGAGTGACAACAATTGAGCTGCGGTGCTACACCATTTAGGAGTCTCCTGCTAAAAGCGGGAGTTTTGGGACTGGTATGAGTTTGTAAATATCTCAAAGGTCAATTATCTTATCTCTCGCTTTAACAGAAAGTGCTACGTTAATGGGAAAATTATTGGAGCAATTTTAGGGGTTTCATGAGTTAAATAGCACAGGGAATATGTGGTTGCATTATAGACATGTTTGTGAAGAATGGCTGGAGATACTACCTCAAACTCTCTTTGGAGAATAAGAAGCCAGACAGTTCATGCTGTTCTCTTCTGCCAAGCAAAGACCGGGTCCAAATCTTTTGCTTTTTGTTCGTTTGAGGCATCAGCTGAGATACTGTAGTTTGAAACTTCAAACTATTGCACAATATGACAATTGAATCCAATAGGCTAAATTAGACAGTTTATCACAATTGTGCCTTTATTTCCCCTCTCCCACAGTGGTGTGAAATGGCGCCCCATTGGATGATTTTGAAGACGGCGCTGGGTGCAGTTACCATATCAGGTAGGCCACAATTGAATACTGTATAAATATTAACTAGAAGCTCGACTTGCCTGCGATGGGTCTCGTGTCTACCGCCATGCGTCTGTGTCGCAGTGCGATCCGAGTGAGACACACGCACACTTTATCCTTGCCCACTGACTGTGTGTTTTCTGTGCTGGACAGGTTGTGTTGTTGTTGTTCCGTGTTGTTGTTCTCTGTGAATATCGTGTGTCCGCTGGCGTGTTATTTCCGTGCTGTAGTGTGTAGGTTGGGTTGTTGATGTTCCGTGTCCGCTGTCCGTGTATATTCTTGGCCCATTGCATCGCAGAAAGAGAAACCACAGAGCTGGGTTGAAAACACACGGGCAGGGTCGGTGACGTATCGCGGCTGCGGAGCACAGGCGGCGCTTTCGCATGCTCTGCATGCGTCACGGACGGTCTATGACTTGGCCAACTGAAGTGTGCACTCACAACTTGTTACCGTCTCAAATGTATATATACTGTAGATAATAATATTATTAATATTTTTTCTAAACTGTAAAAAGTCAGTATTTCTCTCCCTGTCTCTCTCTCTCTCTCTCTCACACACACACACACACACACACAAGCACACAAGCACACAAGCACATACGCACACGCGCTCATTAATGCGCACAGTTTGTGTTATTTTCTTAAAATATTTTTTGAGGTCTTGAGCTCTGACATTCTGTGTACAAGTCTTTCGCTACTTTGTCGCTATTTTATACCACACAAGTATAAAATATGGCATTCATTTCTGAAAATGGTGATAAAGATGATATTTAGGGATGCAAGGTTTCTGCACAAGAGCAACAATATCATACAGGACCCTACAGTAGCTACAGTGTTTTTTTTTCTTTTTTGCTATCGCACAGTGCTGATACTGTAGAATATTATAATAGAGAACAAAGGAGGGATTTGTACATAATGGACTACTAAAATGACAATGGACATCTCGTATTTCTTTTTTACCACTACATACAAAAAGCATAAAGTAGCACACTCTGACCCCCCTCATCTTTCAGGGTCAGTGTTAAAGTGTGCAATAATTGCCTGTGGCAACTCATTAGAATTGTTGATTTGGAGAAAGCAAAGAGAACCCATGAAACCCACAAAAATCTCACACGCGCGCGTGTACACACACACGCGCTACGACATGCATGTGCGCACACTCCTACACAAGCAGAGACACACACACACACACACACACACACACACACACACACGCATATCTAAAACACCAAGGCGCTAAATAAAAAAAACTTTATGACCCTGTGTACACAGAATTAGCCAAAGGAACAACGGCCGTGCGTTAGAGGCAGTGCATAGTAACAGAGAAGGACTCTAATTGGGGGTCATTATTAAGGCTGAGAGAAGGAGAGGCTAAAATATTCTCATTTTCCACTCCTCTTTTTCCCTTTTTTTTTTATTTGACAGGCGCAGTAAATTAAGAAAGTGGGTGATATTTAATACCTTTTAACCTCCCCAAGACAGTTTTCTGATCAATTACCAGAGCAGGCTGTAATTGTTAGCCTGGATAATGATTCCACATGTGAGAGAGCAGCCCTAAGATGAAGGCCTGAGTGCAATTACCTTAAACCCCTCAAGTGTACTGGTGTCTGGAGAGGACATTACAGAGAGAGAGGGGGAGGGGGGGGGGGGGGGGGAGAGAAAGAGGCTGCAGAAAGAAGCTAGAGTGAGATGGAGGGGGGCATGAAGTATAGAGTTTGTGATATCATTTGAATGTTTGTATGTGGTGGGGTGCACAGTCACATACAGGCGGTGCATTAGCTCGCGCGGTCGCGCGTGCGCATGCATGTTCGCAGTTGTGCGCGCACTCGCGCGTCTGCATCCTCTATGCGTTAAGCCGGTGGTAATGGCGGAGTGACATGTCGTGCGTCCTTTTATTGAACCGCCTATGTGGGTGTCCCCCGCTCATGGCTGTGCGGGTGTGTATCTAGCCAAGCAATTTAAGAACAAATTAGACCCTGTGAAACCCTGCGCTTGGCCTGACAGCCCTCCAAACACTAAATAAATCACCTTTTTATTGTGGAGGAAGCGGCGTAGCTCGGCTGCACATGAGAGCGCTCACATTTTAAACGGCACATTTTTACACACGACGCCTGCACTCCATTTCACCATCGGCTGCCTGCTCACTCTGGGCGACCTGAAGAGGAAACGTTCACATTCGCATTTAGCCGGAGCCTTAAACGGCCATTTTATGTTTGTAGCCCCTTGCCCGCGGTTACACGCATTACATCAGCGACCCGTTGTAACAGTTGCCAGTTGTCATTTCATTCACGGTTCAATTCAAGGTTTGAATATTCATGACCGGAAAGGTGGCAGCAAGCCTCGACTCCCTGGCAAATAGTGGTGTTAAAAATTGGGGAGGTGAAGAGGAAGCTGTGTTAAGATGGTGCATGATATACAGTACAGTATCAAATAAACAGAATGGTTGATTTCTTCAAATATTGAACAGTTGGTGGTGGTATCTGGCCCGGTGACCCGCCGCCCACAGCAGGCAGAGCAGAGTGACATGGCCTGACCTTGCTGTCCATGTGGAGGCTGGCTGGAGGCAGAGGAGAGAGGAGAGAACAGGAGAAAGACAGGGCGAGAGGACGAGGGCAAATAATAACATACCAGACGCTTGCAAAAAAAAAAAAGACAACAACAGAAAACTAAACTAGTTTGAACCCGATATTTGCCCCCCATTAGGCCATCTGTTGCAGTGCAGAACAATGTAAGGAACTGAAAGGGAAAAAAAGTCTGTTAAAATACATACCGTACATACATAACATATTTGATATATACTGTATTAACGCTTAAGCCCTATTTTATACTTTAACCTACGATTGTGTTTCATGGTGTAAATAGCAGGTCACATTGCACTACAACAAGTCACATTGCACTACAACAATTTACATTTACAATTTAGCAGACGCTCTTAATCCAGAGCGACGTACATTAAGCAAGAACAAAAACATGACGATACATACATAAAAACTAGTTATCAGGAATCATACGTAAGCTAAGAACATAACAGTGGAATATCTATATAATTAAACTATGCATATGTACTATCTAGTGCTATACAACGAGTTGTGAGCTTTTAGATAGGCTTTTAGCATTTCTTTTTAAATACTTGAAAAATACAATGTAGTTAAACAACATCAAAATGGCATAAAATTCCACGATTCTTCTGAATCAAAGGCGAGTGTTGAGGAAGCGAACGCCGACAACGTGTCGTGTATAGCATGATCAAGCCGGAGCCTCTGCGACGGGCCCATAGCGGTGTCGTCAGTCTCCCGTCTCTTCGTAATCGAAACAGACGAGGGTGATTTACCTTCATAGCCACCGAGATGATCCACGCAGCAGATGTTTTACACTTTCTGACCATTTATTTGTGGAGCGGAGAAGGGGAGAGCCGGGGAGGGGTATAATTAGGATTTATGGAGTGAATCTGCAGAGTTGCAAAGGCGACTGATGATCCCTCCTGTTAAGAACGGTCTTTGTCTGCTAGGTGAGGGATAACGGACGGCGCCATGTTGACAAGGGCAAGGACGAGGCGTTCCGACGTTTAGCATCACTCACTGGGTCCCTCGTCTGCTTAGCGCAGATCTGTACACACAGCTATGCATCTACAGCCACTGCATGGTTACTCATATGTGTACGACGTACGTGCTCAGTAAAAGTCTTGATTTAAAGGGATATTTCACTTTCAAAAACAACTTTTGGTCATTTTATCGTCTACTCAGGCTTATGTGAACACCCCAGACTGCAGTTTAATAAGTTGCTCAATTCAGTATTTAGTTATTTGATATTCATTTTTAGCTGCCCCGCCCCCTTTTCCTATACAAACCCATTGCAACTTCAAACTCCATTTTAACCATGATGGATTCATCGAAAACACCCATACTTTTTTCTGGTGACTGATATTGTCCATCCAGTCTAATATGTGAGGGGGCCGTGTTTTTTTACTTACTTTTTTCATTTATTTTTACTAATTGTTTTGGAAAAGAAGCTCGTCCAGGAGGAGGACGGATACAATCTAAAAGAATTATAAAAAATAAATTAAAACAGTAAATGAAAAAACACGGCCCCCTCACGTATTAGAAGGACAATATCAGTCACCAGAAAAAAGGACGGGTATGTTCGATGAACCCATCATGGTTAAATGAAGTTTGATGTTACAATGGGTTTGTATAGGAAGGGGACAGGGCAGCTAAAATGAATATCAAATAAATATGTGTCTAAATATCCCTTTAACTCTGTGGGTGTAAAATTGGATTCAGTTTTGCAGTGTACACACACAAATATACACACAAACCTGGATCTATGTGTATGCACACACAAACACAAGCACATATTTAAGCACCCACATGTACAAACACATACTATAGGCTAAATGCGCACCAAACGTGCACGTTTATGTGCATAAAATGACCTACGGGGTTAGGTTGGGGTCGCGAGTCAATGTTTGGGAACCCATGCTAAAACACAACTCAACCTATACTACGCACACATACACATGCAGCCATGCGTTACTTGGCGCTCACTGTCTCATACGTACACACATACACACTCACTCACTGTCTCATACGTACACACACATACACACTCACTGTCTCATACGTACACACACATACACATTTGTAATCCTCACTCTAAATGTACAGATTTACAAGATCGCAACGCATCACGCTGCATCGTGTTGTGAGCTTATAGATCTGCTATCTATTTTATCTATCTATTTTCAGTGCTCGAGAAAGGTCCGCAAAACAAAGTATAAAGAATATTTACGTACAGTACAGTGCGATCGATCCCTGATCGTTGTTAAACACGGATGGTTGCAGTATGCAGTATCTATTTCTCAAATTGTACTATACTTGTGGGGACATTTGGCCCTCAAGTATATAGTAATACAAGTATACAGTATACTCTCTCTCTCTCTCTCTCTCTCTCTCTCTCTCTCTCTCATGCTAACACACTTTTCTGGAATCCCCTGCGCCAACTTGTGTTTCTTGTGAGACTTGGCGCGACGGCAAGCACGGGATTACCAACATTCCAACCCAAACGCTCACCATTTAACCGAGACGAACTCTTCTTTCTGATGTGAATGTGCCATTTCTGTTGGATTTGAATATTTTTTTTGGGGGGGTGATAACAGCCCGAGGCTGTTATCACATAAACATGACATCCTAACCACCTCCGCTCAATTTTACTAATGGGGAGTCAAGCAGATGACTCACATTTGTATTTCTGGTCATCTCGGAGCCCCCCAGCCTGTAGCCTAAAGCCGGTCAGTGGTCATTAAGTTGGTTATTTTACAATAAACGGCAATATAACGATGTCACAACCTTTCGCTTTCACCCTCTCGCAAACTTGTACCGTGTTGGTAGTGGAGGACGGGAAGTGTTAAACGTTTTTTGGAGCCACATTATCTTTTTTTTTTCTTCCTGATGGCTGCAGAGTGAGGTTTGTTTGTCTAAATGTTAGCACTTTGGAGCTGCTCCACAGCTGTGGGTGCCTGGATCACTGTAGAGGTTTCACTGCACACAGTGCACAGTGCACACAACCGCCAAATGAGCACGCACGCACGCACGCACGCACGCACACAAACACACACTGCTCACTCACACTCTGACAGGCAGCCATGTTGGGCTGGCAGCTCAACAACACAAAGCTTTTATCTGTCAGTGGTCAAGCCTGACTGAGCCCTCGCTACATTATAGGCACGCACACGCACACACACACCCACACACACACGCTCGCGCGCGCACACACGCACACAAGCACACTTTGAAAAAGTGCCATTTCTATTTTTTTCTCTTTAAAACCTGGCTCAAATCTGCTCTTTTCCGGAAATTAGCCATCTGTGCTGCCCGTGAGTGACAGAATGTTCATATCAATCCTTCCAGGAGATGATGAGCACCCCGTCTGCGTACACACATGCGCGCGGACACACACACACACACACACACACACACGCACACACGCACACGCTCACACACACGCTCACACACACGCTCACACGCTCTATCACACAGGAAACGCACACAGATACACAGCCACACTCCTGAGACCTTGTCATTTGTGAATGTGCTTCACTGTGGATAATGGCTTTAAGTGAACCGGCCATTGCTACAGATTAATTCTGAATTGATTCTCACGGCCACACATACTAATGCCACCACATATGCATGGTGGACACAGAGAGAGAGAGAGATAAGGGAGAGAAAGAGACATTGTGCGAGAGAGGGAGAGGGATAGAGAGAGAGAGAGACATACAAAACATACAGTACGTATAAGATTCCCTGCAGGACAAAGATGCCTGGTGGTTAATGAATCTTAGTTAACACCATTAAATTGAGAGATGAGCCCTGTCCGACTGCGCCTTACTACTGTTTGTCTCTCCCCCACTTTTTTCCCCTCTCCGTCTATTTTTTTTATGCTCGGAATTTCGATGAATGGCTTTCATCAACAAACCGCATCTCATTAGTGGTGATGATGCTCCGTATGTTGATCATCATCATCTGTGAGTGGCCTGATGAGCGATGAATGTCAGCCGTAATGGAGGCGACGTCGCCGCGTCCTAAACCACACGACATGCTAACGCTAATTACTCCATATAACTGCGGCGGGCGAGCACACGACTATACAGCGCTAAGATTAGCAGCAGCGGTAGCATGGCAAGTCACACACGGACCGTAGCCACTGAACGAACGGGGGATGCAGCCAATGAATATTCACCACCAGCGCGCCGTCTGATCACGCCACCGCGGGCTCATGCAGGCGGCTGCCCCTGTGGCGCACGCACGTCGCAGGTGCCTCTTTTCACAGGTGACAGAAGGATGCCGAGATGGCAATTTTTTTTCTTTCCTTTTTGAGGGGGTTTGTTTTGTGATATCGCACCTCATGCTAACTTGCAAATTATGGAGAGGCGATAGTAGACGACTCCTTTGTCCTCTCACCGCCGCACTGCTGCTGCTGAGGCTGTACTTCTCTCCCAGAATGCACTTGGCCCTGTTACACATTACGGAGAACTCCACCGCTGATACCTTTTCATTTTAAAATGGTGTTTTAAGGAAAATGATCTCTGTCCACACAAGCATTCTACTGTAGCACCGTTTCGGAAAATAATCTCTGTCCATGCCAATGAGCTCGCAAGCAAGTATTAGTTTTTTTTATTCACACACTAAAAACAATACAAAAATAACCTTTTTTATAAAAAAAAATGTATTCAGACAGCCAGCAATAGAACGCTCCCAAAATGTTTTGTCTCTGTGACACATCTAGGGGCCGCAATCTGCATTCAAAGATTTTTCTAGAAGCTTTGTCATTGGCCTGTTTACTTCCTGATTGGTTAGTCATTGCGACCAGGTTTTTTTTCGATGACAAAGCTTCTAGGAACATCTTTGAATGCAGATTGCGGTCCCTAGATGTGTCACAGAGACTAATTTCTTTTTGGGAGCGAGTTCTACCCATTGCTGGCTGTCTAAAAAAACAAACAAAGGTCATTAAAATTTCGACATATTATTGCTTATAGCAGCTTTAAAAGGGAAAAATTAATGAATGCAGGTGAAATGCAGGTGAAAAGAAACCCCTAAAGCTCTTACATGGTTCTCACCTAAAATAATAAACAAGTAGTAAGTTAGACAGTAAGTACTCAAACATAAGGTATGACAAACAACAGATACAACAACAAATATAGCTTCTGTGGCCGAATATTCGGTGCATCCCTATACTTATCTTTTTACTTTCTGGGGCTGTGCGATAGAAAATGTCATACGTCAATTTTTATGACCAAATACCTACATAGTTAGCTATGACTATGGGTTCACACTTGTTGTTTTACTGGTATATGTTTTTAGCAACAGTGAAAACAGCACATTATACGCAGGAAACTATAGTGCTCTTATTTTACATTCCAGACTAGAAGACGCTATTCCCGCTCTGGCCACGTTCAGGTGTTTAGACAGATATCTTGTGCTTATAGACGATTGCGTCCCCCTCTCAAACAAGCACTTGCCCTCTAGAAGCAAGCCTTAGTGTCAACGCCACAGGCGTTGTAAGGAAAACTGCATTTAAAATGTTTAAACTGCGTCAAATTAAAATAAGAAATGATTCTTGTTATATTCTTTATTATTAAAATAGTTATTACAATATATATATATACAATAAACGCAGTTATGTAAAAACAACTGTTACTCAATTGAAGTGTGATCATTTTCAGAAATGTTCCACCCTTCCAGATTCCAATGCAAAACAAAAACAGGGTCTTTGAAGACTTTGGAGGCTTTCAAAAAAAATCTATATTTTAGGGGTGCAAAAACATCAGAGGTAGTGTGGATGGCAGGTGTAAACGTAGCAAAAGTTATTTGTAGGCAAACATATTAGTATGGATGTAGTCCAGGAGCCAGCTACTACCCTGTACCTGTGGTATGGATGTAGTCCAGGAGCCAGCTACTACCCTGTACCTGTGGTATGGATGTAGTCCAGGAGCCAGCTACTACCCTGTACCTGTGGTATGGATGTAGTCCAGGAGCCAGCTACTACCCTGTACATGTGGTATGGATGTAGTCCAGGAGCCAGCTACTACCCTGTACATGTGGTATGGATGTAGTCCAGGAGCCAGCTACTACCCTGTACATGTGGTATGGATGTAGTCCAGGAGCCAGCTACTACCCTGTACATGTGGTATGGATGTAGTCCTGGAGCCAGCTACTACCCTGTACATGTGGTATGGATGTAGTCCAGGAGCCAGCTACTACCCTGTACCTGTGGTATGGATGTAGTCCTGGAGCCAGCTACTACCCTGTACATGTGGTATGGATGTAGTCCAGGAGCCAGCTACTACCCTGTACCTGTGGTATGGATGTAGTCCAGGAGCCAGCTACTACCCTGTACCTGTGGTATGGATGTAGTCCAGGAGCCATGCAGCTACTACAATGTACCTGTGGTATGGATCTAGTCCAGGAGCCAGCTACTACCCTGTACCTGTGGTATGGATGTAGTCCAGGAGCCAGCTACTACCCTGTACCTGTGGTATGGATGTAGTCCAGGAGCCAGCTACTACCCTGTACCTGTGGTATGGATGTAGTCCAGGAGCCAGCTACTACCCTGTACCTGTGGTATGGATGTAGTCCAGGAGCCAGCTACTACCCTGTACCTGTGGTATGGATGTAGTCCTGGAGCCAGCTACTACCCTGTACCTGTGGTATGGATGTAGTCCAGGAGCCAGCTACTACCCTGTACCTGTGGTATGGATGTAGTCCAGGAGCCAGCTACTACCCTGTACCTGTGGTATGGATGTAGTCCAGGAGCCAGCTACTACCCTGTACCTGTGGTATGGATGTAGTCCAGGAGCCAGCTACTACCCTGTACCTGTGGTATGGATGTATAGTCCAGGAGCCAGCTACTACCCTGTACCTGTGGTATGGATGTAGTCCAGGAGCCAGCTACTACCCTGTACCTGTGGTATGGATGTAGTCCAGGAGCCAGCTACTACCCTGTACCTGTGGTATGGATGTAGTCCAGGAGCCAGCTACTACCCTGTACCTGTGGTATGGATGTAGTCCAGGAGCCAGCTACTACCCTGTACCTGTGGTATGGATGTATAGTCCAGGAGCCAGCTACTACCCTGTACCTCTGGTATGGATGTAGTCCAGGAGCCAGCTACTACCCTGTACCTGTGGTATGGATGTAGTCCAGGAGCCAGCTACTACCCTGTACCTGTGGTATGGATGTAGTCCAGGAGCCAGCTACTACCCTGTACCTGTGGGACATTTTTGGGGAGAACCAGCAGCAACGCTGGTTTGGTTTGATTGATTGATTGATTGATTTAAATATTTATTAACAGTTTGCAGAATTACAGTACATTTCAAGCACAAACTCAATACAAAGGCTGTTAACTGTGAGTGGACGACCCAATTAAGCATTACACTTGTTTACAAGAGCGTCCACCATGTTCAATTCATCAAAACATTTAGAGACGTACAAATAGACACTTCTATATAGACAAAGAACAGAACAGGAATTTTCTAATTGCAGCCATCCGTAGGTGCCCTTTGAGAGCGGTTTTGAAGGAGTCAAGGGATTCGCATGTCTTAATGACTGTTGGTAGGGCGTTCCACATTTTGGTGGCATAGGAGCGAAAATAATTTAGTCCCTTGTTTGTGCCGAATCTGGGTTGTACATGGTTCGTTGCACTCCCTCTGGTGTTGTGGGTGTGGACTTCGTTAACATTAAGGAAGTATCTACATACATGGGTATCTTGGTGGTGTATCGAATCTTGTGGACCAGACCCATTGCAAGATGCTGTACTCTGTCGTCGACCCTAAGCCATTCCAGCCTGTCAAAGTGGGCAGGGGTGAGGTGGGTTCGGGGGGTGAGGCCAAGTAGGAGCCTGACCAGTTTGTTTTGGGAAGTCTGGAGCCTAGTTTTAAGGGCCTTTGAGGTGATGTGGTACCAGGAGGTGCATGCATAGTCAAAGAAACCTTGGTAGCTTCTAGAGTGTTCTAAAGTGCTTCCGAAATGTGTTTTAATGAGCATTGAAATTCAGTCCGGGGAGGGTTAAAGGGTTCGATTTAAACAGAAGTATCAAACCCAGCTTTTCCAGCCGTCTTAAAGAACCCTGTCTCTCCTTGAAAGGCTGCAACTGACAAGAGTCAGCTGGCCTTTTCATTGTCGTTTTCAAACTCTACAGAGGGAGTAGGGAGTGATGTGTGAGTGAGTGCATGTGTTTGTGTACTGAAGGCCAAATGTAGCCACAAGTACAGTAGATTTTGAGGAATAGACAAGGGGAGGGCAATTTTCTTGGTCATCAAAAGGTTCATGTTGGGGATATACAGTAAGGTCAGAGGTTGGGGTTAAAGTTTCCCCTATATGTAGACAGTAGATCGGCTATTTTTTGTCTATTTCTCGCCTGCTTTCAGCCATTTCCAATGCCATCGTAAAATGTTGATGTCCTCCCAAGTATAGTAATACAAACGTGTGTGTGTGTATATGTGTGTGTGTGTGTGTGAAAGAAAGAAAGAAAGAGGGAGAGTGTACCTCGCTCCAGTTTGGGGAGATTTATGAGTGGACCAAACCAAAGAGTGTAAGAGTGTATACTCATGGAGAGTTTGGGAGGAGAGATTTACGATCCGCCGTCCGGGTCATAATTCAAAGTTCACGCTCACATATATCACATTTTGAATCACATAGATTATGAGCGGGAACAGATTTATCATACACACAGGTAGCACATGTGCAGGGCAGCACACAAAGGCGCACAAAGGCACACACAAAAAAAACAACAAGCGCGCACGCACACACACGCGACACACCAGATGGTTTTTCAGTTTGAGGCGGGCCTCCGTAACATTCGCTCTGAACATAAAGCCGGTGATATATATCGATGATTGTAAATTACCAGTGGTGGTGATGGCCTAAAACCACTGAGACACCAGCGACTATCACTTTGTCTTCTTCTCCTGCATTAAAAAAAAGCGATAGATTATTTATTGTCATAGTATTTCTTTTTTTTTTTAAACTTAATGCCACCAACAGTCCAACAATCTTATATCATCTCCTTGTGGCTGGCTCAATCAATAATGTTTCCTTTTGCAGATATATTGATAGTTTACGATTGCAATAACATCCAGTGGGCTGTGCAAGGCGCATGGAGGTGTTGGCAAGAGGGAGGGAGGGAGGGTTAGGGAAGGGAGGGGGTCACGTCCAGATCTTGTCCAGGCCACTGGAAGGTCTTCTTACAAGTCTATCTGGGCTTAAACTTTACTTTTCTATTTCCTATGATTTACTGTTTGGAGTGTGTTGAATGTTTCATGTGCCACGGTGCAAGCCACTCTCCTGAAACCTATTCAGCTCTGAACATACAAACCCATCTATTTCTGTTCCTGTTTGTTAAATATTAACCACACATTCCTGCTGTCTCATCCACTGTGTGTGTGTGTGTGTGTGTGTGTGTGTGTGTGTGTGTGTGTGTGTGTGTGTGTGTGTGTGTGTGTGTGTGTGTGTGTGTGTGTGTGTGTGAGATACAGAGAGAAAGACAGAGATAGAGAGTGCCTCTTTTCATGTGTATGTATATCTCTGCGTACCTTCATGTGTGTACTGTACGTGCACAGCCCATTTATGTACGAGAGTGCTCAAGCTGTGAGCCTTCACGTGCGTGCCTGTGTGTGTGTGTGTTAGTGTAATGGTGTGTAACTCTGTCAGTCCACTCGTGTCTTCAGACATTTTTCCCTCCTCAGGCCGGTCTCTGTGGTGGTGACCATATTCCAAATGGGCTGCCGTGCAGTCAGTATCCCCAAACCACTCAAGTGCTCGACGCACGCACGCACGCACGCACGCACGCACGCACGCACGCACGCACGCACGCACGCACGCACACACGCACGCACGCACGCACGCATAACTCGCACAGAGTCAACGACCACACAAAACCACAGCTACCAGGCAAAATACTGTAGATTACCCACTATAACTCCTTTTTTTTATATCCGCCAGGGCGAAGGCATGGCTGAGACTATGTTTTGCACCCTGTCCGTCCGTTCGTGTGTCCGTCTGGACAGCTAATCTCCGGCACCGTTGGCCCCAAATTTTTCACATGGGCCTGTTATAGGAGGAGGCAGATTTTTTTTCCTGTTTGGCTAAGATTGGCTTCCAAGTGCTCCGTTTGGAAGAAAATGCCACAAATCATGAACACAGCGTCCAAATTTTGAGGGGAGGCTAGGCCCTGCAACGCCTGGCTTTGTGTGAGCCCCTGTGACGTCACGTGGCAGCCAAGTCTATATGGAATCTTTGTTTGCTTAAAGCATGGCCGATTTGTGAGTGACGTCATGTTTGTGCATGCCCCCAAAGGAGCCCCTCACTTCATAGGAGTGTGATGTGTTTTCTATGACTCGTACAAATGGTGTCGGTACACATCATCTCTATAGTCAAGTGATCAAGACGGATCTGTGCGATGTTTCATATTCCATCCTGATTGGCGAATACCGAACATTGTTGGCCCACAATAACCTAGGGTAGGTGAGCCTAAACAGTGATAGGAGGACAGGGGTGAGGAAGGGGGGGGGGGGGGGGGGGGGGGGGGACAAAAAACCCCATTTGATGATGTAATGCTACTTTTGGTCTTAAGTCCCTAGTTGCGCGAGACAATTAATGAGAGTGTTTTGTTTTCTGAGGCTCGGTTCTTGTAAAAGTCAACGTGATGAAGAAGCTCTTGTTTTTTTATCTTGACCTTGTTGGAGCCTCCATCACCCTTCCAAATTAATATTCAAAAGCCCTTAATTAAAAACCCGCCACCCCGGCCGTCCTCTTCAGGAGGAGGAAGATAAACAAAGCTGGGGCTGTGTTTGTTCCTTCTGGCCCATCCTATACTTTTTTTTTTTTTTAATGATTTCACATCAGCCCTAAAAGAGGAGAAAAAAAATGCAAGATGGCACGACGCAGCAGAATGTGACATAAAAAGATGAAGACAAGATATAGCTGGGGGGGGTGAGTGAGGAGGAGAGGGGGGGGGGGGCTGTACTGTATCTCAGAGTCGTAGTTAATTACAAAAAGCATTAATGTTTTATTAACCCCTTATCAGTAATTAATCACGGGTCTTTGATGTAAAGTTCAGCTTACAAAAGCACCAGGAAAAAAATATAAAAAAACAGAAAAAAGAAAACCCTCTCTCATCCATATTAGCCCATTAGCTGACTGGTGTGGGCCGTTCTCCTCGCTAACTGCACAGTCCAGGACAGCCTCTTGCAGGCATGAAAGCATTTGTTTTGACAGTGCTGTTTGTTTTCTACTCCCAGAAGCCATTGCAGTGCACCTCCAACTCCCACTAGTCTCTTGCCAAAAAGAGCCAGTTTGCATTTCAAATATGATGGAGCTATTGCATATTGTGCAAAGATCCCCCTCCTCCAACAACCCTCCCCCCCCCCCACCCCCCCCCCTCTCTGTTTTTCTGCAATTCCTGTGTTACATGTTATACTTGGCTAGTAGACAAAAAACAACGAAAGTATATTTTCACAGGAATTTCTTGAAAATTATAGCACCACGGATAGGCTGGGTTAATGCTGTCCCAGCAATAACATGTCACCTACACCTATAACATGCGATGCCACCTACAGTTATCTCTTTAGCAAGCAGGCCTACTCCCTTGGGAATGAACCAGTGAAAGGTTTGGACAGTGTAGGGAAGGATGCTAAAATGCTATCTTGTGTGCGTCATATCTACTCACTCAGCTATGTAAGCAAAAGTCAGTTATTCTAAACATGTTAGCTCATGAGAATTAATCAGCCCTATTGAAATTCATGATTCAGTGTACCGTAACTGTCTTCCATACATCAGACTTCATACATTCTACGTTCTTTACTTGACTAGTTCATCATTGAATAAGTAAGTAAGATATGAATCATTTATAAAACTACATCAGCGTTGTCAAGGAGCTGCTAGACTCGTAGTCATCACATTTTGATGACTACGAGTCTAGTATTTAACCACATGAAGCCCTAGTGCCCTATTCTGGGCATGTCATAATGGGCTATATGATGACTACGAGTCTAGTATTTAACCACATGAAACCCTAGTGCCCTATTCTGGGCATGTCATAATGGGCTATATGATGACTACGAGTCTAGTATTTAACCACATGAAACCCTAGTGCCCTATTCTGGGCATGTCATAATGGGCTATATGCACACAGAATATAACTCTTTCTACTTCCGGGCTGCTTCCATACTTCCTTCATAGGTGTTACCGATGATACTACTTAAAGGGGAATACCACTCATTTTCAACATTTTACCATGTCATTAATATACCTTAGATGTGTTGTGTGGAAACAATAAAAAAGTCCCCCCATTCTGTGTTTCCTAGATAAATCATTAACAAAAAAATCATTAACATGGTGAATCACATTTTGATGACATCATCAACATGTGATTCACCATGTTAATGATTTTTTTCAGACCTCCAGTTCTAGGAAACACAGAATAGGGGGACCTTTTTATTATTTCCACACAACAGCTCTAAGGTATATTTATGACATAGTAAAATGTTGACAATGAGTGGAATGCCCCTTTAAGGCTCTGTTCCATTTTGTGTGCACTGTGCAGTGGTTCTCAAACGTTTTTAAGTTCAAGGACCCCCATAACTCTGGGATTGCACAAATGGAACCAAATGGACCCATAAGGGTCCATTTGGTTCCATTTGTACACTTTCAGAGTTACACACCCGTACGGGGCCATTTGGAACTCACTCAAGGACACTTTGAGACCCACTGGTGTAGCAGAGTGTTTCCAGTGAGCCAACACGCACAATAGCAGCAGCACCCTGACTGTTTGACCAGAATGGAACAGAGCCTTCATTAGTATCATCGGTAAAACCACAAGTAGGGAAGTGGTAAGGAAGTTCTTTCCAAAATGGCGTGTGTACTGTGTATGCATATAGCCCATTGGCAAACATTCAGCAAAAATAGGTGAACAGTCTGCAAAAATAGCTGATCTACTCTAAGCTCACACAACTTCATGTACATTTTATGTACAACAGAGTTAGTATATCGGTTTTAACAGTTTAATTAAGCAATATTACACGAGAGGGTGTGGGTTAACGTGATTATTGCCACGACAGTGATGACGACAGGAACGAGACGAAGTCGAGTTCCGTAAGCATCACTGAAGTGGCAATAATCACGTTAAACCACACCCTCGAGTGTAATATTGCAATTATACAACAGTTACCCTTAAAACTAAGAAAATCGCTGAAAAAAAAATATTTTTAATGACAGATGTAGTCACTACGACCACAAATGTCCCAAGAAACTAGCTAGCCTAGCCACCGAGTTTGCTAGCGCTCTGGGTAAACAGAGCAGCTGAATTCTTTGTTTTGATTAGGTGGTGAATGGTGCTGGTTTAACCCACGGCTAGAAGGCCGTTTCAACCAATCAGATTGCTTCCTCGAAACGACCTGTGGTATAATGAGCACTTATACTGTAGTCATACTTGTTTCATTTTTACACTATAAAATCACACTATGTAGAAGATCCTACTGTGACTGTCAACCCTGTCCAACCTCCATGCACCTTGTTCGCTTGTATTTCTCGTGTCCGCCAATGCATGCATGTCTCGTGCGTGCATGTCATTGGCACAATAACATCGAACCAATTCCCTGTCTGAACTATTTTAGCGTCCGACTCTCTCACCACTGACAAACAAGCAAACTGTTGCCTGCTGGCCGTCTGAAGTCATACTGGGGCCTAAAAAACACACGGCCTGTTTAGTCTCTGAGGTGTTTATTCTCCAAGGTCCTCGATAAAGATCACTGTTTATTTCTTCTAAAGTGAAATGCATTGCGATCAGATGCCAAGACAAAGCTTGTTTAAAAAAAAAACACCCATTTGACTTTCCATGATACTTTCAGTATCATGGAAATGTTCTCTTCCTGCATGCATCAGCGAGGACGTTTAAATAAGCATGCACAATTAATATCTATCTTTGTACGTAGTGACGTCTTTATTGTGGCCAGATCAGTCAATCCAAGATTAGTCAGATCTGGCCCAGAATATCACCTGATTTCAACCAACATAAATTCTGCCCACTAAAATGGATGTCCCTGGTTGAATCAGAGAGAGTTCGATCGAGGCCAGATCAACTTACTGTAGGTCATATCATAACTGTTCAGATCTGGCCCAGAATAAGCTATATTATTTTAACTGGTGAAGACGTCCTGGAAATGACGTAAAGATCATGTGTGATCTGGCCTAGTCCTGAACGTCACCGGAGTCACCGGAGGACGTCGTCATTGATACATAAATAATGTAGATAACAGATAAGGGAAGGCTCACCAAAGATAAAAAGGACTGTATAACTGGATTATTGAGCTGCACAGAGCTAAAACACTAGGCAGAGAGCCTCTGACAATGGTAAATGGTTACCAAATCTTTTAGATGACCAAGTTAACAATTAGCTTTAACAGGATTACCTTAAGCAGAAAGATCAACTTCCAAATGTTGATCTGAGCAGGAAATACTCTTTTAGAAAAATACCTTAAGTACCCAATAAAAGATGAGACCACCAGGAAGAAGGATTGTCCAGTCCGAGCAATATGATTAATGTCTATTCATTTTCAGATCAGAGAGACAGAACAGATCCACATACAGCCAAATTACAAAATCTCTCACCCTGTGCAACAAAAGCACAGGGTTCTCTCTCTGCCGGACATTTGATGTGCCAGGCATTAATACTGTAGAATACGTCAATTGTTGATACACATTCATTGGCTGAATAGACAGTTAATTTCCACTATGCCACGCTGGCACTGGTTGTCCAGCGCTCATTGGACCAGCACATGGATGATGAGACTGGTATCCTGTCAGCTCCCTTGGTTCCGTCAGGAGAGCAGGAGAGCACCGAAGCAGGAGAGGAACCGTCGTTCGGACAGACGACAGGAGGGGGAAGGGGGGGTGGATCTGTGGAGGACCGTTCAAGCTTCATGCTTCGTCCGTTCGTCCACAGATCCGCGGCTTGTATGTTCCCAAAAATGGGGAGGATCGGTTCCAGAACTGAACATGCATCGACGAAACCCCTGCTCCAAAAATATGACTATGGACTTTGTTCTTCCGGCAGAAAAAAATAAAAATGGGGACGGGGGTGGTTCCTTTTGTCGGAGGAGCTAATTAAATAAATTAGACTTATACTCGAAAAAGACGGTTCGAATAGGACCAATTTGATGGCTCGAAGACCAATTTGATACATATAAAATGCAGAAGGGACAATTAATGATTCACCAAGGATATAAAGAACTTTATAACTGGATTATTGAGCTGCACAGAGCTAAAACACTAGGCAGAGAGCCTCTGACAATGGTAAATGGTTACCAAATTTTTTAGATGACCAAGTTAACAATTAGCTTTAACAGGATTACCTTAAGCAGAAAGATCAACTTCCAAATGTTGATCTGAGCAGGAAATACTCTTTTAGAAAAATACCTTAAGTACCCAATAAAAGATGAGACCACCAGGAAGAAGGATTGTCCAGTCCGAGCAATATGATTAATGTCTATTCATTTTCAGATCAGAGAGACAGAACAGATCCACATACAGCCAAATTACAAAATCTCTCACCCTGTGCAACAAAAGCACAGGGTTCTCTCTCTGCCGGACATTTGATGTGCCAGGCATTAATACTGTAGAATACGTCAATTGTTGATACACATTCATTGGCTGAATAGACAGTTAATTTCCACTATGCCACGCTGGCACTGGTTGTCCAGCGCTCATTGGACCAGCACATGGATGATGAGACTGGTATCCTGTCAGCTCCCTTGGTTCCGTCATTGAGAGCCATAAACCGGGAAAGCACTGAGGCTGGCGTTGCTATGGCAACCTGAAGATAACATTTCTTTCCCTGCTAGCGGTGAACTCTTAACAGAGAAAAGCATGGCTATCTACTTTCTCACTAGGCATCAAGGTCAAATACATGCAGTGTTATATCAAAATAGACCTCTCAGTATGCAAGTTAACTTTTGACTGGGGACAGACAGTGAATCTTAACTTGGCGTCAGGCAACCTAAATATATATGATAAAATAATATAAAGGATAATATAGGGCTGAGATGATTAGGCACGTGGATGGTGACATGACATAAATAGGATAAGGAGAACAACCCAGAGTAAACAGGCAGTAGGCTGATGATAAAACTGATGGTAAAAGGGCAAGATGACAAAATATGAACACGGTCTGGGCCAAAGGGACATTTAGACAATTCCATCCACCAAACTAACAAAATTATCTATCAGTCATGACGACGTAATTTGGCTTGCTGGGTAGTCTGTATTTCTGCCTGCCTGTATGTGTGTCTGGGCCCGGTGATCAGCCCCATATTTAGTGTACACATGGCCATCATGTGTACACTTAATTAATTTTTTTTTTTTTTATTTATAAATTTTTTCAGATTGTGCTGGAACTTTGCTCAAATATAGAGATGACTGATGTCACAGCACCATGCAACAGTATTTCCCTGATGTCATAGACTGGCCAAATGGCAAAGAGAAAATCCGTTATTAGAGTAATTAGACCCCATCAGTTTTTGCAATTTTCTCATAATCCTGCATGTTATACTGTATTAACATTTTGACAGTGTATCTGATAGTATTTGGTTGTTGTTGGGGTCATTGTTTTGTCCAACTTAGTGAGAGACTAAACTCATTCCCTGGCATTTCTCATCCCATGAGGAGAAAGGTCTGCTAAAGAACAGCACAAAGTGTCTTTAGACCCAGAAGCTGTCTTTTTTTTTTAGACCAATCGGAACACTGTTTTGATGCGGTTTTCATGCATCAATGTAACTTCCGGGAGCGGTACTTTTGCTTAGAGCACCACTACCACACCACTTTCCCTTCACCTCTGTACACACACACACACACACACACACACACACACACACACACACACACACACACACACACACACACACACACACACACACACGCACGCACACACACTTTCTCTCAGGGTCTTGTCTGGGGTGATCCTGGGGTCAGGGTTGACAGAAAGGTCAGCTCAGACTATGAGGTGTGTGAGTAGGGTGTTTTGGGGGGAGTTTGGAGGGTGACACCGAGGTCAGGTGTGTGTGTGTGTGTGTGTGTGTGTGTGTGTGTGTGTGTGTGTGTGTGTGTGTGTGTGTGTGTGTGTGTGTGTGTGTGTGTGTGTGTGTGTGTGTGTGTGTGTGTGTGTGTGTGTGTGTGTGTGTGTGTGTGTGTGTGTGTGTGTGTGTGTGTGTGTGTGTGTGTGGGGATCAGGGTACGTGTGCTTGCGGGGTGAGAGTCGGGTCAGGCCGGCTGTGTACACTATGACCATGGTGTGCTGTTAGGGTCAAGAAGTGGTCACTGTGTCCCAATGTGAGGACCCTCTCTCTCTCTCCTCTGAATGTCACCGCACACGCACGCACACACACACGCGCGCGCACACACTGTGTCCCCTTCACCCCTGTTAATCAGTGTGCGGTTTGATGGATTGACAGCCATTATTAGCACACACACCCTGATCCTCCTGTTAACCCCTCTCTACTCATGTGATGTTACAAGCCCTCTGCCCATCCTGCACTGCACGCACACACACACGCGCGCACTTCACGTACACGCACGCATACAGTATGCACGTACACGCACACACACACCGGTACAAGCATGCACAGTACACACACACACACACACACACGCGCGCACGCACTTCACGTACACGCACGCATACAGTATGCACACACACACACACACACACACACACACACACACACACACACACACACACACACCACACAGTTTCTCTCATCCAGGCTTGTTCTCTCCACTCTGTGAAGTACTACAAGACACTGGAGGCCATGTTGCTATTGTTGATGCTTTTGTTGTTATTGTTGGTGCCTGTGTTGATTAAATTAGGAAATCCTTTAAGTCGGCAGAAAGAAAGAGGTGGTGGGGGGTGTGTGTGTGTGTGTGGGGGGGGGGCGGGGGGGGGGGACGTTGTTTTATTATTAAAGAGGAAAGAGACACCCCGGCAAACGGTGCTACTGGTTTAATGAGAACTACAGCACAGAGCGCTTCAGGACTCACACATTTCAATAACATGGCAGAGCATCACCCCCCACTAGGAGGGGGAGAACACGCCAGCACCCCTCCCCCCCATCAAACCCCCCACACCCACCACCCCCCCGCACACACCCCCCAGCTCCTTGTTTTCCTATATCTTTGCAGAGCGGACCGTCTGAGCGGCAGTGGCTCCGGAGTCACAGTGGCCGCTTATTGGGAATGATGGGAAGGTCAGAGAGGTACTACATTCTGGGACAAATTATGTTCTACTGCTTTACAACTTTCTTCTCATATAAGAACAAATTGAAGGTTGTTCTGATTGACCAAATCACTTCATTATCATTTATTTTGTATTCTCTTCTCGTCTCTAATCATGTATTTTGAATCGTGTTTTCGATTTTTATATATATTTTTTTATATACTGCAATCATGTATCTTAGAAATTCTTTATATCTTGTTCTAATGTCTATTGTATCTTATATAGGTAGAGGCCTCGTATAATCCCCCAGGGCTTCTTGCCTCCTCCTGGCACTTTCCCTTTATATTTTAACTTTTTGTATGCTTTATTCAAGTTTATTGTATTGTTCTATACTGTGCTAAATCAAATCAAATCAAGTCCCCGGTTCGATTCCCCACCTCCCTCTGGGTCAGTGGTTCTTGAGCAAGGCACTGAACCCCAAAATGCGGTCGGTGGTTTGAATGTAATGTATGTTGTAAAGCACTGTGGATAAAAAAAATATATATACAATTTAATTTTTCTACACAGTAGAAAAACTGTACAAGTGTAAGAGTCCATCTTTTCTTTCTTTCTTTCTTTCTTTCTTGTACTTACACTTACATTCTGTAAAGCTATATTTTTTCATCTTGAATTCCGCCTACAACCGCAATTGCCTTCATTAATTCTCCGTAAGCGCACACGCGTACACACATTCAGGCAAGCCTAATCCGCACTTGGTCGCACGTCGTCGGCGTGGCTCGTCGAAAATAACTGATTCAAGAAACGCACTCGACAAAGAGGAACACCATCGTGCGTTGAACTACAAATTAGGCTTTAGACAAAATCACCAGGTTGCAGTGTTTAATAATGCCTCGCGAGAGGCGAAGTTCTACTCAAACTGAAAGAGTTAGTTTAGCTGGCCTTATTGTGATAGAACAGGCATGTTGTTTTCGCCTTCGGGCTGACATACAGGTTGTACTGAAGGCTGGTGCCATTGTTAGGGGCAGGGGGTTGGTATTATAATGTGCATCTGCTCATGTACAGTATGGGTATACGTATCTGTATGTGTGTGTGTGTGTGTGTGTGTGTGCTTACGTATGTGTTTGTGTACATGTTCAGTACATCTGTTGTTTAGAGGGTCGTGTCACACTTGTGCCTCAACCAGACACGCAGCAACTGCATTCCCTCCCACACGACTGCTGTTTCCCAGTATACGCGCAGGCAGGCGTGTGTGAGAGACAGCGCATAATGTTTACATGTACACACACACTGAGCTATTGACCGTACGGGGCAGTAAACAGACAGCAAGAATTAAACATAGTGTTTGCCCATTTAATCAATGGTTGTTTGCCAGTGAAGGATTTACAGTATGTATTTACTGTACCTTATATTATATTTGCATGACAGTCAGTGTTACATTACAGCCTAACTTCCACTGGAAAATAAAATAAAACGAGTTCATTAATAACATTTTAGTTTGTAATAAACCCTCATAGTATTTTTCACAACTCTATCTCGAACAGGGTTTGTCCATATGTACAGTACAGTTTAAAATTGTCTTTTTTTTTCGTGAATCACTTCATCACTTGCACCTGCAATGTTCTCAAGAAGCAAGGCTGACAGGAAATGGGGAGAGAGATGAGGGGGTGACATGCAGTAAAGGCTGTCGGGATCGGGAGTCGAACCCGCGGCACACTGCCAGACTGGATTACCAGCCAGGGTGCCTGGACCGCTGAGCCACAGCCCAGGCCAAGAAGCATGTACACTGCATTATGGGTTTCTTTTCATCATAGTGCAGCTGGTGAAGTATTGTAGTGCAGCTGATTGCAATAAGTACAACCACTGATGCAGTGACAAATATAAACTTACTGTGATTCTGCCAATAATCATATTTTTTGAGAGACACCTCCGAGCTTTTGCGGGGTCAAACGTGATGTTGATCCCCTTCCCCTATTCTCTCATTCTAGGACATGACGCATGTGTAGTCAGAATAATTGCATTACTGGGTGGGGCACGCATTCCCAACTTGCATCGTTCCCGAGTTGGGCCTTGTATTTATACAGATTGCTATTTCCATTTGGCCAAGTGAGGCGTAGACCGCCAGCACACTAGCCGACATGATCACAAGCGCCTGTTTAGTGTGCCAACACCACTAAAGACCACATTGTGATGTGTGTGACTCCATTCACCAGCCACATACATAGAGACTTAATATTGATGGCTAAACGTTGTACAGGGACAGTCAGGGAGGCCACACACCGTTATCAGACTCATCTTTTCAGATCACCAAAATCTTGGATAATTTATCAATATTCAATTAAAAATGTTAAACATTTTGGTGCCTCATCGCTGGTAGGATTAGACATTGTTTATCTCATGTCAATAAATATCCATCCTTAACATTAATCTTAACACGTATTATTTTACCAGAACCTTAATTCATCTTCAGGTGTCTTAACTGTGGGTTTTAACCACTATCCTGATCAAGATGTGATAAGATAAGAACTACTATCCATGGAGGGAAGTTCCTTTAGTGCACACAAAGGGAGATATGGCTCACAAGGGCAGGTGTCAATTGCGAAAGAGCTTCCTTCCAGTATTGCGTGTGTGTTTCTCTATATAGTATTATTGTTAATGATCTCAAAGCCACTTGAAACCTTAGTCTCACTTATTCTAATCTCTCACTTGTTTCTTTTGTCTAAAGAAAGATGTTGACACCCCTGCATTAAAATCAGGCATGCGGCTTAACCACTTAACCTGGCATCCCTATTTTGGGCATGTCATTACAGGCGACCAAATGCCCTTGAAATCAGTGCAAGACAGTCAACGAAAAGAAATAATGGAAGTAGAAGACATTGGAGGGGATAGACTGACAAGATTGTACCGGTGACCCACATGCACACAGACAAAGCAAGGCAGCAAACAGAAAAGTAGAGGGACACGCTCAGAAGACTACACCAGGAGAAGAATCCTTATTTTAGACTATAGGGCACACCCTCGCCAGGTGGATCTACAAGGAGTACCTCAATCTTCAGCACCAGCAGAGAAAACTTTTGTAATATTTTTAGTAGCCATACATCTAAAAGTGCAGGAAACTGAAAGAGAAAAATGACAGTGGGAACATTATATTGCTGTATGTAGTGCTACCAGACTGGAGGAGAGTGCAGAGATGAAACGGGAATAGATGGAAAATGTATTTTATTGATGGGTACTGTTAGAGAATCCTTTTGAGTTTTGTCTTTAACTCAACATGATACACACAGTATATATTTTGTATGCTTCATGTGCATATTATGAAATACCTAAACTCAGCATAATGGAAATTAACATCACACTAGGTAACTACACTAAGCCTATGATTATATATGACTGACTAGACCTATGATTATATGAAGGTAGTATAGAGAAAAACAACCTTATTACTCGCAGGTAAGGTAACCCCCCAGAAGCTAGCGTATCTTGCAAAACAGACTTGTCTACACCTTTTTTTTCCCACAGAAACATTTAAACGCCTACTGTATAGCAGAATAAATACCCTAATGTGTGATTTTACTTCACTCTCGGATAATTATCGTGTCTGAAATACCCACAAAGTCAACATTCATAATTGAACTAACGTCCCGCATAATTATTTTTAAAAATCTATTCATCATGTTTATAGAATACATTCAAACTTCACGATAGTAAAGGGGGGGGGGAAATGGGCCTCAGATGCCCAAAATTACCATGAAAGCGCGGTAGCCAAAAATTGGGTCGGCATAATGAATGCCTTTGCCACCACGTGTCACATTTACCTTGAAGAGATGACCTTCATCAAGTCTTATTCTGTTCTATATTCTTATATTCTATTAAAAGAAACTCCCAGTCGCTTTTTATATCCCACTCTTCCTATTGTTCCCCCGTTCGCTCGTTTGTTCACTTTCTCTCTCTGGTGGCGTGGGGGGGCTTCCTCCTCGCTTCATTCCCCCGGAAGGTTATCAGTGTGCTCACGGTGCTCAAGGGTCAGACGGGGAGTCCTTTGCGTGACCCCTGACCCTGCCGTGACCCGCCGACCTCGGATTCATCAGGGCAGTGCTGCCGCTGGGGTCGCGGGGTCACTTAATGGTCAAAGGCAACACAGAGCCTCCGGTGGCCAATGCATGTCGCATGGTCATTGTTCCTATAGACAGTGCTCAGTCCTCGGTGCAAATTTAACTCTTGAGAGTGTACAAATGGAACCAAATGGACCGTTGACGGGTGCTACCGCTGGGTTCACAGGGGCACATATTGATCAAAGGCACACTGTCACACATAGTAAAAATCCTCAGTTTAAACTAACTCTGAGGATGAGTATTTTACTGTAAAAGATGATTGAAGCACGACTGAGGAATCACCGTGTTGAAAAGACATGTCAGCGTAATTGTCTTCACGGCAGAATTTATGCCACTTTTGCAAAGAAAACCAAATGTGAAATGTTGACTCCTCCTGATGAATTATTCCTCTCCGCGCCATCGCTTTGGGACTTTATGTGTATCGCTTCCTTTTTCACGAGCCTTATAATCTGCCATTTCCATTAAATAGATAAATGTCACGCCGGGCTTGATAAGAATACATATATTTGGCACCTTCCCCCCCCTGTGTTTCAAGTTGACAAATCTACAGAGGCCACCCCTTGACCCTTCTGACCACGCCGGGCCTTATGGGTAATGATGATACTGATAGCCTGACAGCCATCTTACCCCATCGGCCATCTGGAACAGCTGTCATACCGGCTGATTGAGAAGGAGACCCAGTACTGGCCACATGCATTGATTTTTTTAGAAGCCCCCCCCCCCCCCTCCCTGCCCTCCTAGCTCCCTCCAGTCACATCCTCTAGCATTATACTCCTTGTGACATTTGACCTCTGAGACGGTGGTTCTGGGAGGTCACTGTCAATGCCCCCACCTCGCTTGCCCACAATCCCCACTATATCCACTATCGCACATGCTCAGACACACTGAGACATGCACGCGCGCACACACACACACACACACACACACACACACACACACTCCCACACCCACACAAAATGGCTAGTCTTACTTGACCCACAGCGTCTGTCCCCATGGCCAGTTAAACGCTACTCCAGGAGCATGGTGTTATGTAAGCAGAGCCATTGTGATCTGCAGCATCTAGCACAGTATGTCACTTCTTCTACGGTGCAGAAGAGCAGAGCTCGATAACCGTGTCACAACACCACCACCACAACAGCAACAACAACAACCCTTTCCGCCAGCCACCTACACACACACACACACACACACACACACACACACACACACACACACACACACACACACACACACACACACACACACACACACTGCCACCGTTCCGTGTAATAATCCGACAGGCTCGGGGAATGACTGATAGCTATTGTTGTGTTTGAAAGCTTTTGTCACCTGACAAAGAGCCCCGGCTTTGGCCCTCATCCCACGGCATCATCCTCCTCTTCATCCTCTCCCTCACAGGGATAGAGGAAGGTCTCAAAGCCCCATCATGGTGTGACTGATGGAGGCTCAGGAAGGGGACAAGTACACGGTGCACAGTCAAATGTCGCCCATGTCAGCCAGAAACCTTCTATCTCCACGTTTATCTTTTTATTTGTTTTTTTTAAATAAATTCCTATTTTATACATTGACAGAGCCACGCAAATAGCCACGCTTCAAAAAATATTTTTTCACATTTTGAAAAATGAAATACACATTATTTTTGGCCCATTAAAAACATGCCCAAAATAGGCACGCCAGGTTGAAAGTGGTTAGGTCGGGTCCGATGGTAATTCCGACAGAGCATTAGTCCGACATGCGAGAACAACGGTCGGACTACCGCTCGAACATGCGCTGCTCCCGTGATTGCGGTTATGCTTAGGTTAGGGTTTCAGGTAGGTTGTCGTTCTAATGACAGTCGGACCAATAACAGTGGCCTGTACCCTTCAGGTCTGTCTGTGGGTTTCATAAAATCGCTTGGGTGGCTCTCGATACACGTGGACTAGAGATATGCACGCATGCATGCACTCACATACAGTATGCGTAGATACCGCACATTTATAGGATATTTAGAAAGGTATTACCAAGATATGACTACAGTACATAAAAACTACATTGGATCCATTGGAACAAATATCTTTTTGCATTTCCTGAAATGTAATGGATTTGAACACAGTGTTTCTACCCAACCCATATGTAGAAGTGTATGTGAGTGGGAGGAAGGGGGGGGGGTGGCATCAGTTACATGTGCGCGATGTAGGTGACGTCACCGCGTGAAGATTTACAGATGTGATGTGACACGGCATTAAAAGTGTAAAAACACCGCCGACGAACATAACGCCGTAGCCGAGACCCCTTCACTCATTATCAGAAATGAGAAACAAAGCCATCAAATCTCCATTGAGAATTCCCCGGCCAGCTGTCTTGATTAACACGTTGAGTGCGGCAATCCACATCACGGAGGGGAGCGCTATGGCCCAGCCACCGGCACGTTTCTGCTGCTCTGACACTTTTATTTTTGCTCATTTCGCTTGTTTATTGTCATGATAATGAAGTCGCAGCGCTGGTGTCATCAGGAGAAATCTCGCATTTTGGCCCGGTTCCACCGTTAATGTATGCAAGAGCTACTTTTCCCTCTCTCATCACTGTCAGTGGAGCTGCACGCTACCAAAACGGCCCCCTAATTGAGCGAAGTGGAAACAGAACATCGTGAATTGAGCTGTTAATATATGGGAATCAATATGCGCTGTGTGAAGTTCTACATCTTAACCACGAAACGCGTGTGAAATGGCATCAACAAATTGCACTCAAACGTGTTTTCTGCGTTCGCTAAATCATTCCCGCGCGATTTAATCATTGCACAAATGCTTTGTTGTTTTTTGTGCGACTGCGAGGTTCTCACTCAGTGGAGGGAGTGGGAGTGACTGAGTGCCAGCGACAGACTTAAAGCATTCCAAATGTTGGGATGATACAAATTGGAAGACTAAAATGCTTGATATTTTGCGTGTTAAAACCATCTTTAGAGTAAAATACCCAGTGCTAAAGTTAACTCTAAAAGTGTAACAATTGACCCACCATCTTGTACGACGTTAAGTGAACATGATTTGACTGCCTAGATGCCAGAGCATCCATCTCGGTGGACTGGGTGCACAGCGGGAATCGCAGCAGCACTTGCGCCATGTGTGAGACAAACAGAAAGGTCTGTTTCAACACCATCAATCCCACCAGTCCAACACAGTGATGAGGGAGAGATTGTCGCCATCTGTGGATGTGTTTTTTCCACACTTTACAGCGTTTTTCCACACTTTCCAACATTGTAGCCGTTATGCTGTAGTTCTGAGTGTCAACGCTGAGATGCCACCTCTGATGGCGTGGATTTTGACTAGTCTAGGTGTTTTTTAGTTTTTTTATGTTGTTGCTGTCAGATGGAAACCTTGTAAGAAAGCTGTTCCTTTCTTATTTTAAAAACAATCTAAAATTGTGAAAATAGCCGATCTGGTGCAAGCTTATAGATCTGCTACACCACTTTTGTGTGACACTCTGGACTGGAGTAGGGCATTCATCTATGAAATATAGACATGGACGATGTACTTTGTGTGTGAAAGTATGCGTGTTGTACTTTTAACTTAATTGCTTTGGGTTTTTGAACCTGGTGTCATAATTCTGATCATGTCATTATATCTCAGCAAAACATTGCGATAATTAAAAAAAAAAAGCTTTATATCGGCTATTTAAAAAAATAAATTGATTGATTGGGTGGTTGAGTGGTTAAATAGTGTGAATCACATGCTGCATTTTATTTCCATGTATATTCAGAATATAAACATCTCTTTGCCAGGGTCCTCTGTCGCTGTGCATCTTTCCCTTTACCTCTCCCTCCACCATTCCTGTCTGTTTTTCCCTCTCGTTCGCTGTCCCTGGCTGCTGCACGGCAGCCATTAGCTTAACAAATCCAGCCTTTGATCTCTGATTTGGGCGGGTGCCTAGGAGAGGAGGGGTAGTGTGTGTGTGTGTGTGTGTGTGTGTGTGTGTGTGTGTGTGTGTGTGTGTGTGTGTGTGTGTGTGTGTGTGTGTGTGTGTGTGTGTGTGTGTGTGTGTGTGTGTGTGTGTGTGTGTGTGTGTGTGTGTGTGTGTGTGTGTGTGTGTCGAGCTCCAGGGGCAGCCGTCTATGTAGGCCGTCGGAGGAGACTATAGCTAGCTGGCTTTCTGCGGAGGAAGGTTCACGACCGGTCCACTTGTGCCGCGGTATTACAGAGGCAGTCGATTCCCAGGGAACGGCCCATGATGATAATGTCAGTTCATTTGCATTTGCACTGAGTGAATAAGCTGCCTAATGGTTTAAATATAACTCACTTACTGCTCACTCCAAACTCCGGCTCTCCTCTCTCTACCTCGCCTCTCTCCATCCCACGATCACTCCCATATACTATTATACCTCCTACCCCCTTCACTTATTCCACTCGTATCCATCCTGTGCCCATCTCCATAGAATAATGGCCACATGCTCACATGTTATGTCTCTGAACAGGAACGGCCGCTGCAATCAAACACACTTAACCACTTAATCCATACGCCATTGTACACCAATAGCGAACATATTCAAATCTACTAGCTCACAAGGCATCGCAGCGCGACGCGTTGTGAGCATGTAGGTCGGCTATTTTCACAGGATGTTCTTCTATATTTTGACAGAATGTTCTTCTATTTTGGCGGTGAAGTGTCTAAATTAAATAAATGTCAGAAGCAGAATGGGGAAGCTTCCGTGACGAGGCTGGGTCACGAACGGCTGAAACGAGGCAGCCGTGCCGCGGGGCCCCTTTGTTCTCTCGGCTCATCCGTCCGTCCATTTGTCCATCCGTCCATCCGTGCGGCGCCCTTCCTCCTCCTCTCCCTCCTCCTCCTCTCCTCTCCAGAGAGGTAATGAATGGCTCCTCTCACTGCGGTGAATTCACCTGTTTCTGCTTCAGCCTTCCTCCGCCGCATTAAGTGGGGATTTATGGAGTCGGCTTCCCATTGAACAAAACCATTTGTCTTCCAGTTTGGTTTAACAGCACTCTTTATTCCCTGCAGATTTAAGGATAGGCGCGTGAGGGTGTTGGGGTGGGGGTGGGGGGGGGCTAGGGGGGAAGAAAAAGAGAGCCAACACCATTAAGGGCGACGGCCCTCCCAATTTCTCTCACACTTTACAGTGGGGAAGGCAAACAGCCCTGAGCGGTCCGCTCCTAAAGAGACCTCTGTGAATAGATGGATGCCTGATGGATCAAATGGAGTTGTAACACATGCAGCAGGGCCGTCTCATTTCGGGGTCTTTTGCATGGGCTTAAGGAGTGGATTTCAATATTTTCAAATGGGGACTTTTCAACGCCAAAGCGGATCCACCGCGGCCCTAAGAATAGAAACGCAAAATGAAATCACAAGAAGGAGGTCTGACACACAGGGGACGTAGCGGATCTAACAGTGGGGGGCACGGAGACATTTGTCCCCGATAGTGAACCTATTACTAAATCTTTTTTATTGAAAATGAGGGTAGATTTGCTGGAGTTACTCCTAACATGGCGAACCTATAATAAAAACGTGCGACATTTCGTATAATTACTGCAGCGGCAGTCGGATTTGGGACGAATCCCCATGAAGTTATAAGTGCCAATGACTCTGTCATACGCGGCCGTATTAGTGTCTCATTACTTTAGTGATGGGGAGGAGATTCCTTAATGCCTTGCGACAGGCCATGATGTAATTACACTGTGTTTGTTGCAAGTCAACATGATAATTTGTGTTTTCCGAGCGATCTGTCATACGCCGGAGATGCCAGGCGCATGTATAAGCGATTCAGGCGCTGCGTGGTGCTCAACCTTTTTGGAGCTCCGGACCACTGCCTTATTTCAAACAATCGCCTCAAGGACCTCCCCACAACAATATATATATATATACAGTATTATTTAGTCGATACAAATTAATAATAATAATAATATCTGGGACTTGTATAGCGCTTTTCATGGTACTCAAAGACGCTTTACATGTGTGGGGGCCAGGGGGGGGGAACAAGAAAAAGACAACTTTATTAGAAAAAAACTATTAAAAGTGTATTTATTTGTTTGTATTCATATTCAACATGAATGTTCTGCAAGCCGGGTTTGTACTTAGTTGCGTGCCAGTGACGCCGCACCAAAAATAGGCAACCTACAAACGCATCAAGCTGCGTCGCATTGTGAGCTTGTTGATCTGCAAAATTGTGTGCGCAGCACTGGGCGCAACAAAGGATAATTAATGATGATTAATTGTCGCTATTTCATTGAAAGCTTTTTTTGCAGTTCTGCACCTTAGTTAGTTCAGGATGTTCTTACATTTTATGGACTCACGAAATATAATTGAAATTTATTTTGATACATTTAACAAAATATTTTTTTCTTATTTTAAAAGATTTTCCCATGGACCACTCATGGTCTGTGGCCCAGTGACGTATAGAAGACGTCATTGTCTCCACCAGGCCGAAGGCATGGGGAGAGAGTATGTTTTGCACTCCGTCCGTGTGTGAGTGCGTGTGTGTGTGCATCCGTTAATCTCCGGCACCGTTTACCCGGTCGATGCCAAATTTTGCACACACACTCCCTGGATGCCAACGATGAACCTCTGCCCCAGATTTTCCAGAACGGCCTGTTATAGCGCCACCAGCTACTAGGCTGAGGAATATATCCCTCCCTTTTCACATTGGCCTGTTATAGCGCCACCAACAGGTGGATTCTTGCAAAACATAATGCCTCAAATCATCCAATTGCCATCCAAGGCGTAAGAAGAAATGGCACCCTTTTCACATTGGCCTATTTTATCGCCACCAGGAGGCCACAATCTGACCTGCCCTGGTGGAGACCTGTGCCCCGAGGGGCACTTTATCTAGTTTATTTTGGTTTTGTCACTTTTCTGATGTCCTGATTGACAGTGTAGAGAGACAGGAAACAGTGTAGAGAGACAGGAAACAGTGTAGAGAAACAGGAAACAGTTTAGAGAGACAGGAAACAGTGTAGAGAGACAGGAAACAGTGTAGAGAAACAGGAAACAGTGTAGAGAGACAGGAAACAGTGTAGAGAGACAGGAAAGAGACAGGAAACAGTGTAGAGAGACAGGAAACAGGGAGAGAGAGAGTCAGGGGGTGATATGCAGCAACGGTCAACCTGGCCCGGGAATTGAACCGGGAACTCACTGTCGGGCATCAGAGACTAGGCCCCCCTGCCTGGTCATCTTACCTACCCTGTCATCTCTGCACCTCTCTGCCCCCTAGAGATGTGACGTTCGTGAACGAATCGGATCATTTGAACGGCTCTTTGAAAGGAACGATGGGATCCGGTTCACAGTAGGGAGCCGTTCCTTTTTAGAGGAGGAGGGGGGCAGGGGGGTTTCAACCAGGGCCGGTCCTGAGCAATCTGGCGCCTTAAGCAGGATACACTGGGGAGGCACTGCGGGGGACACTGTGGAGGCACTGGGGGGACACTGGGCACTGGGGAGGCACTGTGGAGGCACTGGGGGGGACACTGGGCACTGGGGAGGCACTGGGAAGTCACTAGGGAGGCCCTGGGCAGACATTGGGGAGGTACTGGGGAGGCACTGGGGGGACACTGGGCAGACAGAGTTTTTTTTTCTTCTTTTTTTTGGCGAAAGGAACGGATCCTAGAGATCCGGCTCCCTTCAAAGAGCCATAAATCCCATCTCTACTGCCCCCCCAACCCAAACTAAATATATAAAATAAAAATAAAAGCGTCTAGTGCATTCCGCCTAGATGGTGATCTCGCCGGAACGCACTCAACGTGTGAAAATTATCACACCCTCAACAATGTTTTGGCGCTATAAGGCAGAATTATGCATGAAACCATAAAAAAAGCTTACCTTTCACTTCTCACCCCCCCTCTGTGTGTGTGTGTGTGTGTGTGTGTGTGTGTGTGTGTGTGTGTGTGTGTGTGTGTGTGTGTGTGTGTGTGTGTGTGTGTGTGTGTGTGTGTGTGTGTGTGTGTGTGTGTGTGTGTGTGTGTGTGTGTGTGTGTGTGTGTGTGTGCGCGCACGGATGGGTGGGTGTTGGGGAGCAGGAGATGAAGAGAGAGTGCATGTTTAGTATCTATGTGAGACGACTATGTACGATTCCCCAAAGGCTGTCATTGTAGAAACCCCCCACAACCCTCCCCCCCCCCCCTCGCTGTGCTCGACCTAACAAGCAGTGGTTTGGAAAAATGTACTCGCATTGTATACTTATGTAGAAGTATCACTATATCAATACCACATTAGAAAATACCAAAATGGCCAAGTACTGTATTGTCATCAGAATGTACTTAAAGTGTGTACTTAAAGTCCCATTTCACAAGTTATCAAAATGTTTGAAAATCCTTAAAGAAAAAAATTAAAATAATAATATATATATATATATATATATATATATATATATACATAATATGAATTGGCTGGAAATGTATGTTTTATAATAATAATAATTTAGTAACAAGCGTTTTCTAATAATTGCAGTGGAGTAAAAAACATCTCAGATGTAGTGGAGTGGACGTGGACAGTATATCTGAGTAAATGTACTTTGTTACTCATTTCCACCACTGCTGCTAACAAGGCTACACGTCTGTATGAAGCTGGTGGTGGGAGTGGAGGGTTGGTTGAGGTTGGGGGGGGGGGGGGGGGGTGTTGGTTTTGTTTTTGACTATATCTCTTTTTGAAATCTGTGCAGTGGGAGGGTGTGTTAAAAGGCAGCGCGAGGTGTTCCCGTGTAGCCGCCAGCGCTCGTTGCACCTCTGCCGCGCTGACGGTGACCCCAGCCTCGGGTGTGTGTGTGCTGTGATTCTCTTTGTACTGTACATGCTCTCTGAGATGTCTTCTCTTCTCTTCTCTTCTCTTCTCTTCTCTTCTCTTCTCTTCTCCTCCCCTCCTTATGTTCCTCAAAGAACAGAGCACCACATATAGAGAGGATATTGCCCCTGGTTTGTTTGCCTCCTCCCCCTCCCCAATATTCCTATTGTTCCTTTCTTCCCCTTTTATTTATTTGATTTATTTTTTATTTTTTGCGAGCACTTCACGATCAATATGGGTCTGCTGTGTTTGAAGCCTTGCGGCCAATGAGACGGGAGCTACTGGATTCTTGAAGTTGGAATGCTAAACATGTTTAGCAGCGGAGATGTTACGAAAAGAAAGAAAAAAAAAAACAGGTTCACTTGGGAGATGTTAAATGTCTAAATTTGTTTTCCCCCCGATCTCGGCTTCATCCGTGTACATCAAATGCTATAGCTTCTTATGAACTACCTTTGATCTTTTGTAGCCTTTTTCATGATTAATGTTCCGTTGCGCTTGAATCTATTTAGGAATCACCAAGCCAAGGATGTATAGCAGCTTTGGTTGACACAAGAACATGAATATAAATTATATATTTATAAATCTACTTTGAAAATCGTTTGGCTTTACTGGAAATGAGCCTCTTGCGTTTACCAGATCCTCCTACATGAAACCATATAGGTTACAAGATAACCATAGAGGAATTACACTGTAGAAATCTGTAAAAGATTTTATTTACACTGTGACAGTGTCCACTATAAAATTCAATACCCATGACCTCTCCAGTAAAACCTGGAGAGTTCTTTAAACGCAGAGGGTTAACACGGAACTATACGTCTAATAGTTTAATGAACATGATTTTACAGTGTATACACAGTAACATCCTCAGTGTGTTCATTTCACTTTTATACATTTTCAGATGGGGGTACGCGAACAAGATTTACATTTCGTTTCGTTAATACAAAAATGTTTTGAGAACCACCGATTTAACATTAGGAAGGAAGGCCAAATAAGCAACTATACACTTAGAAACTAGCCCCAAAAATGTACAAGTGAAAAACAAGTAGTTTATATAATAAGCAGACTTGGCAACACTGTCCATAACAAAAAAAAACAATTGTACCACCCTGGATTCGAACCTGTGTCTCCCGCGCAAGTGCTGAAATGTCTACCTCTGAGCTAATAGAGCCTATAGTACCTGTTTGCTCAGGGGAGGCATTAGCACCACTCGTCAAACCAGACACAGAATCTAAATGTCTCAATAGAAGAGCATGAACACCAAATACAACCAGTTATGTTTATTAACACAATATTTGCCAGACCCACGATTTCTCTGGTTTAAACCTTAAATCCTCCTTTGCCAAAATGAGAAATCTCGGGTTTCTATAATGTAATTTAATCCAGAATTAATAGTATTATATTTACCGTCTGTTAGCTATTTTTAGCATCTGTCGCTAGCCTCCGGTGGCACCCATGATGTGACGCCATCAAATATCCAAATCTCCACGTACACACGCGCGATCTAAAGCATTTATGGGGCTCAGATTGAGCTAATGGACGATGTATAGAGCTTAATAAAACGTTAATCCAACAAACAAGTACAAAACCATTGTTTACGCTGACAGAAGACGGCACAGGCTGAAGCTACTGTATGTGTCATCACACAATCACTTTCGGTTAACATACATAAATAGTAATTTATTCACATGCAAAAAGGTTACATAGTACAGCTTTAAGGAACACTGGGGTATTGGAAAGTGTGGAAGTTTGGTTATGGGCACTAATAATACGAGCATGTGCCGTTCTTTCTGGGTTTGTGTGAGCTCAGCCCCAGATGCCAGCTTAAGCCTGCTGGCAACATCGCACTCACGTTCGGTTGTCACTCACACCGTCAGCTGTTGTACTGAGTCTCACTGGTCCACACAGAGCCTCTGGCTCACCACACACACACACATGCACACACACACATGCACGCACGCGCATACACACTCACATAATCCTCAGTGTTCATTCAACTCTGTGGAACCAAACATGGATCCATTTGGTTTCATTTTGTACACCTTCTGAGTTAAATTACCACGAGGACTGTGTTGCGTAGCTTCCTGTCTACCTCTACGTCTGTATACTGTAGCTCTCTGTTTTTGGTCTTTTATACCAAAGTGTTCTTTCTGTCTGTGTATCTCTCTCTCTCTCTCTCTCTCTCTCTCTCTCTCTTTCTCTCTCTCTCTCTCTCTCTCTAAAAGGTAAATGGTGCATTTACTACATGTGTAGGTCTATAACAATGTGCATTATATTCACGCATTCACACACATACGCGCGTGCACGCACAGTCACACACACACGCACGCACGCACGCACGCACACACGCACGCACAGCTCATCAGGAGCATTTAGTGTCTTGCTCAAGGACACTTTACTCTAACCCATGGGTTGAGCCGGGGATTGAACCTTCCAATTCCCAAGCGGCAGTCTCTCTCTCACTCTCTCTCTCTCCCCGTCTGTCTAGTTTCTCTCTCTCTTGCTCTCTCTCTCTCTCTCTCTCTCTCTCTCTATACCTCCGTTCTCTCCCTGCTCCATCTTTTCTCTCCATTAGCTGCACCTGCTCCCTTGCTTTTACTGTCAGACGGTCGGGTGCCACCACGCCTGACGACCGCCATCATCATCTGTCTGTCAGGTCAGTGTCAACGAGCCAGGAAGCCAGCGAGCCAACCAACCAGGAAGGTTGTGTGTGTGTGTGTGTGTGTGTGAGCGAGAGCGTGTGTGTGTGTGTGTGTGTGTGTGTGTGTGTGTGTGTGTGTGTGTGTGGGGGGGGGGCACTAATGCTTGGAGCAAACCAAGCTAGGTCTGTTCTCTTCTGTTCTCTGTCCGCCACCATCCCCTTTCCAGCCCTCTAAACTAAACCCAGGAATAGACAAGCAAACGGACAAACTGTTCATTTTACTCTTAACGTGTGAAACCCGACCCACGACATGCCTATATCAGTATTATATTGAGTAGACTGCATGGTGCCCGTCTGTAGAGCAGTCTGTAACAATGGAAGTTGGAGATCCATGCCCCACCCGGCTAAGCAATACCCGTTGTACCCGTGTCAGAGTAAACGTTCCACCCATCTGTCTGTGTCCCTTTTATGCCCATATATGGAGATTTCAGTATCTGTCTCTCTGTGTCCCTTTATTCCTATAGATATGGAGTTCTGTGTCAGGCATGCCCAAATATAAAGTGTGTTGCCTAATCTCAATGTGATGTCGTGGAATCTACAGGTGAGGGGATTTAGGCCCATTAGGTCTACTGGCAGAGCCTGACCAGAGCCTTTTGTGCTGGTTTCCGGACAACCGTGGGTCCGACCACCTCGACACCGGGCACTGCCCTCCCTGTGGTGGTGTGGAACACTGCACTCCCTGTGGTGGTGTGGAACGTATGTCCAAGTTGAAGTCGGTGGGGCGAACGGTTCTCGGGTTACGTGGATTACAGATGTACACATACACGTAACAGAGACGTGGTACATTTATAGATAGATATATATGGTGTTATGAGACTATACATATCCTCTGTGATTTACTTTCTGAGTGTACAGCACTGTGGTTCAACACTGTTGTTTTAACCGTTTCCGTCCATCCGACGTGTCAGCACGTCCTAGGGGTCCCAATCGACGCGTCCTAAAGATGTGTGAGGACGTCCTAGTGCATCCTCAATGATACGGGGCGAGATAAGAATATTCAGAATTTTTCCCTTTTTTGTATTTGTCAGTTCACCTCTCGGCTACCGTATGCTCCGCTCTGTCCCCATGTTAGCTTATCATTGAGTTAGCCGTTAGCGCGGCAGAAAGAATGACTCGTCTCTCCTAATCCAGGGCGCTTTCCGTGGTGTTGAATGGATCGATATACTGGCGCTTCATTTCTGCTCCTCATCCGTCTCTCCCGCAAAATATGAACGCTTTTTGGATCATATATCGTATAAACTAAAACGATCGCAATGTAAGCCAGCTATGTAAAGTGAACCTTTTTTAGTGGATTGTTTCCGGGGCATGGCTTTCCGAGTAAAAGCGGCCATGTTGTTCCGGCACCCCAGAGCTCCTATTTTTAAGGACTTCCGGCACGGATTGTGTTAATGTACTTTATAAATAAAGTGGATTGGATGTGGTAATATTGTGATACATGGATGTTTTAAATGCCTATTTTCTGAACTTACATATTTGGCTTTACTCATTTAGTTATTAGTTAGTTATTCTTTAATAGTGATGATTATTTATCAAATATGTCATTGTGTAACTATTTAGTGAAAGCACCAGTAGTCGTTATTGTCACAATATCCCTATTGAGGTATTTGGTAAGGTGGTTGATTTGGTCCATATCGTTCCCTATCGCGCATGTGTGTTCATATCCTGGCAGCTTAAGTAGTGTTTACTATTTTAAGCAGAAATAACATGCATTTTAAAACTGTTTTCAATATTTAACGCATCCATTATTTTTTTTACCATGTTATAAAACACGAAAAACACATCCTTGGCGCTCCAGGACATCATGAAAAAGAAGTTAAATAAGTCCTTGGCGATGGATGAGTTAATATCATATTGTCTATGTCCCTCAAACTTATTTCTAATGGTTTGAGCCTCAATCACCACTCGTCACCACTCACCCGTCCTTATATAGGTGGTGGGGGTGTTGATATGCAAATTATTTAATATTTGAGTCATTATAATACTGTGTGTGTGTGTGTGTGTGTGTGTGTGTGTGTGTGTGTGTGTGTGTGTGTGTGTGTGTGTGTGTGTGTGTGTGTGTGTGTGTGTGTGTGTGTGTGTGTGTGTGTGTGTGTGTGTGTGTGTGTGTGTGTGTGTGTGTGTGTGTGTTTGCGCACTCGCAGCGCTCTCATGTGGTCTAGTCGTTTCTACTGGGCTTGTTTTCGCAGACCCGGTTTCCTTGTTGCTCTCGCGAAATCTGGCAACACTGCCTTCGACAATATCAAACATAATGTCTCACAACCGGCAAACATTTTACATGTGAGTGATGCACTAATGTGTTGGAGAGAGGGAAGATTAGAGGAGAGGAGGGGGGGGGAGCACGGGAGTGAGGAGAATGAGAGACAGAAGAAGGGAGAGAGAGAGAGAGAGAGAGAGAGAGAGAGATTCAGGCATCATTGCTTTTCCTCCAGGTGTCTTTGGCCTGCATGATTTCATCTGCGAGCCATAATAAACTTCCTTAATGAAATAAGTAATTAACATATTATAATTGTGCTGCGGATGATTTTGACAGAGATCATTTTCCATATCTAATGCTATGCTAATTTAATCTGTTCCCCTTCTCTGCCCGACACGACCCTTCTGTGATTAAGTTTCATGGCATCTCACTTTCGTTTTCCTCACCTCTCCATATCTAGCATGCACCCCCCCGTCCCCCCACGCGCACACTTCACTTTTGTCACTCTCTCTCTCTGTCTCCATCTGTCTGTCTCTCTCTGTCTGTCTCTCGATCGGTCTGTCTCTCTCTCCGTCTCACTTTGGCTGTACGTGGCTCTACGTCCCTCCCTCCCACCCTCTCGTTGTCTTTCTCACCCCCACCACTCGCCCATTTCCTCTCTCTCTCCCTCTCTCTGTCTGTTTTCAGCGAGTGATGGATTGAGTCCTCGCCGGCGGTTCAGGGCCCTAGCTGTTGTCGTGGAAGGATACGCGCAGATGGTGGGGGACCGAAAGGCCGCGGCCGGAGGCCTGCATGTGTGGTCCACTTCTTGCTTCTCTCCCTCCCTCCCTCTCTCCCCTCCCTCTCTGCATGGGAAATGAGCACAGAGCAGGGAGAGAGACACAGAGAGAGAGAGAGAGAGACACAGAGAGAGAGAGAGAGAGAGAGAGAGAGAGAGAGAGGGAGGGAGAGGGGAGGGGTGTGAGGGATCATAGCACTGATTGAAATATAGCTGTGGTCCGGTCCAGTGCTGACAGAGAGTCCATCCAGTTGTTTTTCTTCTTTTTTTAAAAAAACCCTCAGAATTCCTCCGCTCTATAGCTGAATTGAGGGCGGTGCATGGAAATCTGGGAGGTTGAAACGCACGCACGCACACACACACACACACACACACACACACACACACACACACACACACACACACACACACACACACACACACACACACACCAATGAAATGATCCAGCTGTGGTTTGATCCCTCCCATGTGGTGGTAGGACCCACCCCCCCACCTCTCTCTCTCTCTCTCTCTCTCCCCCGTCCCCAATTCTCTTTCTCCCCTTCTGGTTTCTCTGAGCACCACAGGGAGGCACACACTTGAGGGTGGGGGCGTTCTGCCTCTCTCTCTCTCTTTCTCTCTCTCTCTCTGTCTCTCTCTCCCCGTCACCCCGAAACGATGTGTGTATGTTGCAGCACCCCTCCCTCCCTCCCTCCCCTCAGCCAACTCCAACTCTCTCTCTTGGGGAGCTGCCCGTTGAGCCTTGCACTCATCACTGGGGAATACCTCCCACACACACACACACACACACACACACACACACACACACACACACACACACACACAAACACAAACAGAGGGTGACGGCAACAGTCCTCAGAGAACTTTCCCCCAGTGTTCACCAGTACTACCGCTACGCGAGGAGGAACCAGCGCTCGCTCCCACACGGCTTCCCCTTCCTTCCGCGCGACTCTGCCTTTTAATAAACTACAGTTCAGCGTGACGCGCCTCCCCCCGACCGAGCACCAGGTGCGCCTTTCAGTGCCGAATCACACCTAATTCAGTTGGAGTGTGAGCTGGGGTGGGGGGGGACGTGCGCTTTGGAGAGTCGCCCGTATGCCTCCAAAGTTTTACGGGCTTAATTCGGACTGCTGCAATTTGTCTTTATAAGCAAATTAAGCCGTAATTTATGCTATGTCGTGCGTGATCTGCAAGCCCGACAACGCGCTCTGATGCGTTATGGGCTAGTTTCTCTGTCGTAAGAGGAAGTACTGTATACCCTGGGCATAGAATGGTTTTGTATCGTCAGAGAAGTTTGGTCTGAACAATAGGCCAGCGGTTTTCAACTGATTGTGAACGAGGGGCCGACCCCCTGACTAAGAATCCACCTGGGGACCACTGTGGAGGTATGAGCTAAGATTAGTGCTTGCTATGCATCCCGCGTGTATAAATCCCACTGTTTCTCAACATGGACTATACTAATCATTTTAATATTATTCTAATAATTATGACTCAACCAGACAATCCGGCGCGCTTCCCCCTCTTGAGATTGTAACTCCCTTTTTCTGTTGCATTTTTTGACCTCCAACTTGTCAGTAAATGACTATATGGACGGTCATCATAGGTCACCAGGCCATTCAGTTCACGGTTTCTCAACTAGTTGAAAGAAACACTTTAAAATCAACAAATCCTACTGTACGTTACTAAATGAATGGTCAGGGACCACATGCAATACCTCCACGGACCACCTGTTGAAAACCCCTGAACTAGGCCAATACACGATGAATACACAAGGCCACATTCAGCTTTAGAGGTCAAGTTGAAGTCTTCACAGATAACTGGTTTAGATGGATTACTCATGTTTCTACCATAAGACCTGATTTTGTATAAATTCAGTTAAACCTGTTTAACCTGTATATGCACCTGTTTGAGGTACTTATGTATTATGATCATCAATAGAGAAGAGAGGCAGATATCTCCCCTTGTGTGTATTGTACGTATATTGTCTTGTTTTGTTTTCGGTTGTATGTATTGTCAATTGTCAGTCGTTTCGTTTACATGTATGTTTGATTAAAATTCAATAAAACGTAAATTGAAAAAAAATAATACACAAGGCCAATCTATCTATAAATCTCTGTATGTAGCCTATATGTAGGTACGACTGTAATCCACAACTCGAGAAACGCTCGCCCCACCGACTTCAAATTTGACACACACGTTCCACACCACCACAGGGAGTGTAGTGCCCAGTTTCAAGTCGGATTGCCGGTTGTCCAGGACAAGCACTAAAGCCTCTGCCCGGGCTCCGGACAGCTAGGGCCCAAATCCAGATCACCCCTAGATCAGGTGGCCTGTTCTGACATCACAATGATGCGTGACCTCGCCCTTTATTAGCGAATTGATCACATCTAATCACCAACGGGCACGTCACCCGTGATGGAAATAAGTAATGTTTTCATGATTATACCAATAAATAGGAACTTGTATAGTATGTTAGTTCCATTGATACCCATAAAATGCAAGCGGTCCACCCACCTGACCACTCAACACGGCAGCTGAACGTCTGACCTGTTTTTGACTATATATATATCACACCCGTGTGAAGTGAGGGGCGCTCTTATCATTATACATCATCTTACATCATCTCATGAACCACTGGATTTATGTGATTGGTTGGTTAAATTTACCTCATATTTGGCGGACATTTGACCTAATTTCTCCTTTCATTGTCAAATATTGAGACGTGTGGGGACAAAAGCTGTAGGAGGGGCTAGCGGTGCCCCCTCAAAGATGTTGGCCCCTGATCCCAGGAGGGTTGAGAACCCGCTGACGTATACACAGTAAGATGAAATCTCACCACGTTCCCCTTTGTAAATGTCGTGGCGCAGAGGAGGAGTGGCGAGCATGCGAGAACATGGTAAATAATGTATAAGCTGTGTTTTGTAAAACAATTTCCTCTCATTCCAAGGCGAGCACGCAGAACAACTGAGCTGTATAAATATTGCAGGACACGGGGGGCGTTGTCTGCCCGAGTGGGCAGACTCCCATGCACACTCGGTGAACGGTACATTGATGTGTGCATGCGTGTGACATGCGTGTGTGTGCGTGCGACGTGAGTGTGTGTGTGAGGTGTGCATATCCTCATGTGCTATTGAGTGTGACTGACTTATGTGGTGTGTGTGTGATGGGGAGGTAGGGTGAGTGCACGCCTTATGTGTCCGCTTGCATGCGGGTGTGTGTGTGTGTGTGTGTGTGTGTGTGTGTGTGTGTGTGTGTGTGTGTGTGTGTGTGTGTGTGTGTGTGTGTGTGTGTGTGTGTGTGTGTGTGTGTGTGTGTGTGTGTGTGTGTGTGTGTGTGTGTGTGTGTGCGTGTGTGCGTGCGTGCGTGCGTGCGTGCATGTGTGAGTGGCATGCTGTGTGTGTGTCAGAGTGAAGGAGGTCAGGTGGGCTAAACAGAGGATGAGTAATGTGGAGGAGCTCAGATGTGAGCGTGTGCGCTAACAATGGATGAGTGACAGGCCACACGCCACTGGCTAACGAGCGGGTCGTACCTCCATGTTAGCCCCGTTTCCTCTCTGCTGCCGCCAGACCCCCGGTGGAGCCCCGGAACCACGGCTTAACCGCCCGCTTTATGACACATCTCGTTCCCTTCCTCCCCCCCCTGACAATGCAGGCAAACAAACAAACAGGCACGTGGGACAATCAGAGCCCCCCCCCCCCCCCCATCTAAAAAACAAACAAATAAAAAAACTAAAATAAACAAGAATGACTCTCAGTCATAACAAGCTCTTGTAGCTCCTGTTTTCGTTGGTTTTCCGACATTCTTTTGTTGGTTCACTCACTGTGTTTTGTTACGGTTGTCCTCTAGCTCCAGTTAGCTCATAACATTAGCTTCTGTTGCCTGTCGCTCTGCGTTGCGGCGTTCAGAGTATGGGTTTTTATGCCGTTCAGACTCCCATTGGCTTAGGAGGCAGCCAATCATGACTAGGTCGCCACTAAAGTCGTCTTTATGTTCGTCAGTAGTGGTGGGTGCAAATGTAGTACATAATAAACACAAATTCAATCATACAAAGCTGCTTTATTGTATTTGCACTATTATTTAAACTTCACCACAGTCCACCACCAGCTACCACAACAATATAATTATTGCAATTTGTACTGTATATTTGTGTCTTTAATGTTCAGATTAATTTAATATGAAGGACACCAGTTACCCCAATGGAAACAAGCCATAGTGCTTTCTTGGGTTATAAATCCTCTTCAGAGCTTGTATTGAACTGTACGTTCCTGTGCTTTCTGCAAACTGTTTATAAAGTAATCAATCATTCAAAGCATGCAGATATATATGAACCTAAAGGCTGGGCTCTCAACAGTCGTGCAATGAATTTAGAGAAAATTTAAACGCAATTGAGTTGCATTGTAACTTGTAACTAAGTGCAGAATCTTTGTTTGATTTATGGCTGAATATAGTTGACTGATTCATAAAATATCAGACAGACGTCGAGTCATTGGCATTCTAAACAGCAGATTTGACAATAACCCTAAAAAGCTCTGGATGAGTTAGTATTTTGTCTATTTTCTAATGTTACTAGCCTGGGAAAAGTGAACTAGCTGCTGAGTCACATTTAGTGCACTTCATCTGCCTTTGCAATGCATATTATTGCCCCAGGCAGATTATCCACGCGACGCAGTGATTTTAGTATGACTATATCGCTACGCGAGGCTGTCTCGCTCGCTCCGGTCACAGTCACAGAGCCATTGTGGACATTCACAGCATTCTTCCAGAACAGTGGGCGTAGCCTCCCCGACCCCAATCACTCACGTAGGCGCACGGGTGACGTCACCACAGTCACTTGCATGCATGCACACACAGACAGTCGAAGAAGACTAATGAGAACCGTTTGCGGAACCGTTCATAAAAAAATTATGGAACCGGCTCCGGATCCACGATCTCGGAACCGGGTCTGAAACAGAAACCCAAACCTAGTCGCAATGGGTTATTTTCAGCGAATAACTTTTTGTGTAGAGTGTGAACAGAAAAGCCACTGCAGGTATAGCACTCTGAGGGCCTCCGGTCAAAGCCCAGTCCACACTAATGATTAACGTTGCAAAACAAACGTTGCAATACATTGCAGAGAGAAATCGCAGCATCGCAACAAAGTGGTTGCAACTCGTTGCATGGTGCATCATTGGTTTGTGGACTGGACTGAGCTGCAATTATTGATTGTTGTCATTGCCATTATTCCATCAATTACTATTTCACAATCAATGAAATCGATTACTCTGCTTAAGACCTACTTTATACATTGTTGTACAACGGCCAATTTACTGTATTTAAAGTGTTTTTAATAATTGTTTTAAATCGATTAGTTTGATTAACTTCTGCAACTCGAACGTCTACATTTGATTCACCTCTTTCAGGCTCTCTTTCAAAGTCAGATGTGAACAGAAACACACTTGAACAACACCATTTGAAACTGTGTACTCCTGTATTTGCTCCTTTTTCATTCTCATATTTTTCTCATCCACGTGTCCTTGAAAAGCCGCTCTTCCCTCATCAGATCAGATTGGGGTGGGGGGGGGGGGGGGGGGGTGGCTGTGAGCAGAGCCAGACATTTCACAATGTGGGCCAGGAGAATAGAAATGGCCTGTCTGACTGAAGGACTATTTCGCCCCACATGAGCGTGTCAGCTTGAGCACATATTTTCCTCCCTTTGAAATATCTGTGTGCCACATGGACGACCTTTTACAAATGACAGGTGCGCAAATAAAAACAGTGCTGGTGAAAATGAATCGATCGTCCTGTTTCTACATCTGCCCTCACCCCAACCCCCCCCAATCCCACCCCCCAGTTCTCGCTCTCTTTGGCTGTCACTCTGTCACTTTCTTTCTTTGTCTTCACTCCCCCCTCTCTCTCTCTCTCTCTCTCTCTCTCTCTCTCTGAGACGGTTGAATTATTGGGACCGGATGATAACCGAAGACTGTCACCTCCGACCCGAAGGGAAAGGTTATCCAGCATGTCACTCTCAGTCTCAACACAGGAGGATGGGATGAGAGAGAGAGAAGGATAGGCAGGGAAAAGGAATATCCAGCATGTCACTCTCAGTCTCAACACAGGAGATGAGATGAGAGAGAGAGAGAAGGATAGGCAGGGAAAAGGCCAAATTGCCCCTCTGTAGCTCCGCTGTGCGCTCACTGTTTTCGGTTTGTCTCTCTTTCAATTGAATTCATTGAAACCGTCCTTGCATACTAACTGTATGTTCGGGCGGCAGTGGCTCAGGAGGTAGAGCGGCCGTGTTGGAACCCGGTTTGATCCCCGGCTCCTCCTGGCTGCGCGTTGAGAGTGTCCTTGAGCTTTCGGAAGTGTGTTTAATCCCTGACTGCTCCTGATGAGCAGGTTGGTGTCTTGCATGGTTGGTGTGAATGGGTGAATGTAATGTGCGTTGTAAGGCACTTTGGAGAAAGGTGCTATATAAATTAATGCACCTTTTACCATTCATTTGCATTTTACTGCATACTGATATCAACACATCTCAGCTTAGAGGTTCTCACTTTGAGTTCCAAATGGACTCCTTTCGTTCTGTAACTCTGAAAGTGTACAAATGGAACCATTTGCACCCTCGGAGTCATGGGGGTCCTTGAAATGTTAAAGGACCCCATGTGCGATCCATGTCTACTCCAGTGCGATCCACTGGAGTAGACTGTTGAAGAAACGAGCCACTATACACATTGTGAACATAAACAATAACCACAAATTATAATCCATATTCATCTTTCTTCAGACTTCTTACAGTGCTGCTTCGCTCATCCTCCCTCCCTCCCTCGCTGTCTCTCCTCTTTATCTGTGTGTCTCCGTGGAGGTCGTGATGACGTTCAGGGGGATCTCGCCCCCAAATCATCAGAATGAGAAAGGAGTCCCAGGGCTAATGGAATGCAGATATGTTGTCTTTGTGTCGGAATATGAGAAAAGGAATTTGTGTGAGGCGCTCCTCGGCAAGTCAGAATTCATTTCTTGCTCCAGCTTTTGCCCTGCAGTCAAACGTAAACTGACTGCAGACTCAGCTGGCTGACTGAGTGAGGACACACATATGGAGACACACACACTCTCTCACACGCACACATGTATGCACGCACACACACACACACACACACACACACTCTCTCACACGCACACATGTATGCACACACGCACGCACGCACGCACACACACATGCTCACACGCACACAATCACACAGTGTGTCTTACTACCTTTGTGAGGACATCAAAGACATTTTTTCATTGGGAAATGCCATTTGTATTTGACCAGCTGGCCCAACCTGACTTATTACTGTAACCTCAGAATACCTTTCCTTTACCCTAAAACTAAACCTTAACTGCTCACCCTTAACCCTAAACATAACCCCTGAACGCCTAATCCCAACCTCAACCTAAATCTTTTCGTACTTGGTAACCTACAAATCATTTTCTTTTTTAAACATATAATGCACCATGTTCCTCTTGGGGAACAAAGCAGTGTCGCCACAAGGTTGATTTATTCTGGTTATACTACACCCATCGGGGACTATGTTTTGGAAACCCTGGTATAGACACACACAGAGGCACGGAAAGACCCCCCTCCCCCTTAACACCACGATCACCACCACAAATACACTCTACATCAGTCGTTCTCAAATATTTTCGTGGCAAGGACTTCCAAATTAATATGCAGATACAACAGTCAGATACAACTGTGTGCCAGGGACCCCCATACAAGATTTGTGTTGTCAAGGACCCCTACATTAATATGTATCTTACACCAGCCCCATCTGAACATATTGTGTGCCAGGGAAACCCCACTATGCAAGATTTTAATCTTCCAAATGTGTCCACTTTATTTACAATTCTTTGAAAATGGCAGGTCTACAAGCTCACAAATGTCACATCGCAACAGTGATGTACTCTACAGTATAGGGTGAACGTGGTTGAACTGATTGTGATACCTTACAAGCCCATTTTGTCTCGGGACCCCCTGTTTGAGAAGCACTGCTCTACACATCCATACACTCATGTTCACCCTTGAGAGTGCACGTAGAGTGGCCTCTCCAGGCCTGAGTGACAGGTGTACATGGGTGGCACAATGGCCGCCAATATGTCTGGAGACCGCGCTAACAATGGCCCGTCTCCCGGGAAACGCAAAGCCACCGCACGCACGCGCGCCCCGCGCAGCCCGGCAGACATGAAAGAGACAATTTCAGGTGGTGGAAAATAGGAGCCTGATAAAAAAGGGAGGGGGGAAAAGAAAAAAAAACATTTTGGGGTTCCCGTGCCACTCATAGACACCGCCGGTGGCAAGCACTTTGATAGGAAAATGGAGTCTGATCCTTGATTATAATGCCGGGACAACAGTCTCGGATACAGGTGGAGAGCCGAATGAGAGGAGGGAGGGGGTGGGGTGGGGGGGAGGCCAACAAGCGTTTGTATTCATTTTCACTGTGCGAGGACACAAACATGAGGCTGGAGGTAATACATCTTCAAAGCAGACCCCGTTTTGTGAGTGTCTGACATGTCAGAATTCATATCCATACACCAGGGAACATGGAAATGATTGGGCCGGAGTCTAACAATGGAGGAAGGTCCTTTCACGAGACAATGGCATGGCATTGTAACAAAGCCTGCATAAACTCCACTGGTGAGGTAGACGGCTAATAACTGGGACAGGCAATAATCAGTGTGTTTGGGGGTGTGTGCGTGTGGGGGGAGAGAGAGAGAGAGAGAGAGAGAAAGACAGTAGGACAGAGACAGACAGAACAGCTGAGAGAGTGTAGGGGACAGAGGGACATGGAAATGAGAGTCTCTAAGGGATCAAGACACAGAGAAAGAGAGACAGAAGCGGGGCGAGACAAAAAAGAGAGACGGAAGAGTGTGATGTGTTCTTATCAGGCCTTGCAGTGCTCAGCAGCAGTAGATAAACAGAAGTGTGAAGGGCAGTTGCACTGCGGGGGGCTGATTGACATGGCTGGCGCCCAAAGAATCTCTCTCTCTCTCTCTCTCACACACACACACACACACACACACACACACACACACACACACACACACACACACACACACGTGCGAGTGCGAGGCATGTGCCTTTCTTCCCACTAAAGCACACTTTACACTCGTCACCCGGTAAACTTGCGACCAACACGTGCACGCGTTGTGTTACGTTGCACCCCATTAGTGTTAGGCCTTATATCCTCCTTTAGTCATTTAGGTCAACTCGTGGGAATTTGGCTCACATTGCGACGCATCGCCGATGTCGTGTCGGACGAATGTCACCGGTACGTGTTGCTGATGGCGCTGTTGGGCCGGAAAATCTTGTATGTCTAAAACCGTTACTTCTCAGGAAATGGAAAAACAAAAATGATAAACTGTGTTTTCCAATGGAGACAATTCCATGTAGTTATTATTTTGGCACTTGTTAAATACCACTTTGAATTTTTAAATGCTTTCCAAAATATAAAGTAAAATAGCCGCACACCACTTAATCTGTGAAGACAGGAACATAGAAACGTTGAAATGGAGTTACAGGGTTTCCGACCGACGATATACAGTTCGCTCAATTACATCCCAGACGGGGGAGGAAAAAAAATGGAAAAAAGAAAGCGAGTGTATTTGTTTGCATGTAGATAAACAGCTACCTGAGTGGTATCTACCTCCAGCTGAGAGCACAACCAAGGATTAGTGTGAATGTGAATGAAGGAAGGAGAAAGGCCTGGTCCATGCCTCAGGGAGCGCTGGCTGGAATGGAAATGACTGCAATAGACGGAGTGATAAGTCTTCATAGACAGCACTGCTGCACCTCGTGTGTGTGTGTGTGTGTGTGTGTGTGTGTGTGTGTGTGTGTGTGTGTGTGTGTGTGTGTGTGTGTGTGTGTGTGTGTGTGTGTGTGTGTGTGTGTGTGTGTGTGTGTGTGTGTGTGTGTGTGTGTGTGTGTGTGTGTGTGTTGGCACATGAGGATTTTGTTATTTGTTTGTGTACTCTGACTGTGTGTGTTGTGGCATGTACACGCATGCATGCATGCATCTACATATATTTGGCCAGTGTCGGGTGGAATCCTTGTATGTCCAAAACAGTTACTTCTCATGAAATGGCCTGTGGTCCAGGCTAGGCAGTGTTCCAATGGATCCAATGTAGTTATTATTGTAGCCACAAGCTCATATTCATAAAGCCCACTTTCACTAACACAAAAAACCCCCCAAAATATCAGACCTACCGTACTATCTCACAACTCGCAATGTGAGCTTGTAGATCTGCATTCTTTGCTTCTCTTGTGCATTATGACCCTCACTGCCCTGTAGGCCAGGTGTAGCTAATCAGTGCTGCGGTGTAAAGCTGCGCTTAACGGTGCACCGCAGCTATGGCCGCGCCCGCCTAGGGATGGAGCTTGTTCATTTGCACCTTATCGATCAGGCTTTTTGCGGCGGGTTCTTTTCGAGCCTACCTATCAATTATTGTTTTCTGTTATTTTGTGGAAAGACGGGAGATGACAATAAATTGTGAACAGTACCGTCAAGAGTACCGTCACTTTAACAGTCACTTTATTTAACTTATTTTTGGTTGGCAGGTATCAATGCACTTTTAGACCGACATGTACAGTATGTGCCAGCATGGGTGATTACATTTATTGCTTGATCGCCTATTGTCTTGATTAAACGTGACGACATGGGTCGCAATGCTCAACCAGGCTTGATGAGCCCAAAGCTTATTGATACCGGGAACTCAATACGCTTGTTATCGGGCACCCCTCCGTGGATTCGTCTACTAGTACTAGTAGTATAAATATGATGAAGTAGGTCATTCATTTACCAAAACAACATAGAAAGTTAAAATGTGGACATACCAGGTTTCTGCCCGCGATGTTCTTCTGCATGTGTATATGTCAATGGGTGTGTGTTTTTGTTGTTTGCAGGTGTGTGTGTGTGTGTGTGCGTGTGCGCGTGCGCGCGTGTGTGTGTGCCTGCGTTCTCGGTATGCTAGCAGCTTATTGAGCAGACCTGCCCCCTGGCTCCATGCTGTTCTACAGCGAGCAGAGAATCCAATACCTCCTCACTGCTGATAAAAGCTCACAGCCACAGATAGGCATGCATATTATCACTCACACGCACACACGCACTCACACGCATGCGCACGCACCTGTCCCTACATTCAGTTAGTGCTAAGCCAGTGTACTGTATGTATCCAATGCGTGTCTCTGCTTGTGTGTGCGTGTGCGTGTGGGTGTGCGTGCGTGCGTGCGTGCGTGCATGTGTGCACACAATATGTATGTGAATGCGTGCGCAGTGCACGTTCACAGCAACACTGCGTTATCTCCGCCCGGGTGCATGGGTAATATACTCCCACAAAGACAACTGCTGCAACACACTGTCCCGCCATCTCTCTTCTCCTCCCCAGAGACAAAGTCCCAATTTCTCCATCGCCTGCAGTCAGAGGGAAAGAAGCAGGGAGGGGAGGGGAGATTGTGGGGGGGGGGGGGTGTGAGTGAGAGAGAGAGAGAGAGAGAAAGGTATACAGAGGGCTAGTGAAAGGGAAAACTGCGATGCTATCGGCCCTCAGAGAGTCACTGGGGTCATTGTCATGTGTCAGTCAGTGTAACACGACTCTCTCTCTGATAAGCCGGGGCCTGATCGCGCCCGTCACCGCGGCGACGAGGACCGGAGCCGGCGGGCCCCGCTTGCTTTCTCTCTCTCTCTCTCTCTCTCTCTCTCTCTCTGCCGGCGCTCCTGACGAGACACGAAATTAACCCCCAGCGCTCGCCGATAAACATCTAAAACGGTTTCAGGGCCCTGGGGGCTAATGGAGAGACGGGAAGCTATCAAAATATCAAATGTGCGTGACAGCGGCACAAGGACCAGGTCTGTCAAACACTCGCCTCACCGAGTGTGATTTAACTCTCCCAGCAAGAAGGGAGAATAAAAAAACAACCACCACCACCCGATGCCTCGTTGAGAAATGAGGCGCTTGTCCCCACCCTGCGTCTCGTCCCCCCCCCCCCCACCATCTTTATACAGCAAAGTAATACTTTAACCCATTTTGACCCGAGATCAGATTCTAAAAATGTCTTCTACATCCTGACAGTTTTCTGAAAAAGCTATGTTTCTATGTCAGTCGTTTTTCGATTTTTCAAAAATAGCAGACCTACAAGCTCGTAGCGCGCCACTCGGTGGCGCGCTATGAGCTTGTAGATCTGCTATTTTTCAATAGCTAAAGCATAATGCTAACACCAAAAGGGGTTTCCGCCCAGAATGGATTAATGGATGTATTTATTTAGTCAAACGCAGGCATGGGCCCCCGGTTTTAATTAGGTAAACAGCTCGTTGGGAGGAATTGATGGTGATCCGTTAATGAAGGTCGACGCAGGCTAATAGCTGCTGTGGCTCTTGTCTTATGATGCTGAAATTTCATGAAACAGAGTGAATTCAGTCATCTTTTCCTGTCTCAGTGCTGCATGACTCTATCGTTGTGTGTGTGTGTGTGTGTGTGTGTGTGTGTGTGTGTGTGTGTGTGTGTGTGTGTGTGTGTGTGTGTGTGTGTGTGTGTGTGTGTGTGTGTGTGTGTGTGTGTGTGTGTGTGTGTGTGTGTGTGTGTGTGTGTGTGTGTGTGTGTGTGCGTGTGCTGTAGGTGTGCACTCGGCCTGTGTCCTTGGCAGGGTGTTTGAAGGACTCACAGGATCTAGTAGTGGCAGACAAACAGCGTGTGTGGATGTGTGTGCGTGTGCGCTGTGAGCATGGTGTGTATACAGTATGTGTGTATGTACAGATGATGTTTGCTTACGCATGTACGTGTGTGAGAGTAGTGTGTGGGTGTGTGTGCATGGCCTGCGAGCATGCGTGTCTGCACGGACGCAAGGATGAGTGCGTGTACGCATGCATATTCTTTGTGCGTGTACGCATGCATATTCTTTGTGCGTGCGTGCGTGCGTGCGTGCGTGCGTCAAGTGTCGGCGCTGGGTGGGTGACATGTGAAGGTGATGTCAGCATGTGTCGCTGTGGTGTGAGGGCATCCCTCCCCAAACCATCCCCCACCCCCCTACCCCCACCGCCGCTGACACTGGCCTGACTGACTCATGATCATGTTGATTGATGCTGAGCAGGAGGTCACCAACAAGACTTGGTCAAGTCCGTGGCACATTTTCTGATGTTCTGTTTTACACACCATTATGATGTTCTTATGTTGATCATAACACCCACTTACTGAATGTCAATCTCCAGGTTTTCTTCAGAATATGTACGGTGATTATTGATGATGACACTATGGCTTATAGTCGAACTAGTGGTTCTCAAATGCTTTTAGTTACAGACCTGTTATTCAGGGCTAATCTTTGTGTTTCTGGTAATATTATTGTCCACTCATTTTGTATGTCTGTGGCAAAAAAAAATATGTTGACAAAACTGTGCACCACAAGCCAACATGGCGACGACCCCTGATGCTGAGCCTGTTCTGTCCCTTGCCGTATGGTACGGCCCACATGGGGGGTCGTACGGCCCACATGGGGCCCACATGGGGGGTCGTACGGCCCACATGGGGCCCACATGGGCACATGAGGACTGAAAGAGCCCTTATGCACTGGCATGTGTGCTCCTCCAGTGTTGCCAAGTCTGCTCATTACAAGCCACTTTGGGCTTGTTTCTTCTGTAATGTCACTTTTATGTCACTATTAAATATTGGTAGTTTTTTCTTTTTTCTGGTGGGGGGGTTCTAAAGTGTTGTTGCTTTATTTTTTTGGTTTTAAGTTGTTTAAACCAGTATTTCTCAAACGTTTTCATGTCAAGGACCTATTCCAAATATTTCACTCCCCCCCAATATCTTTTGAATATAGCCAATCTATACAAGCTCACAAAACGTCACATCACATTGTGTGAGCTTGTAAATCGTCTATATTTCAAATAGTCGATGTACTGTAGGGCTCGAGTCGTAAAACTGCTCGCTTTTGTCCATGTGTACATTTGTATCTTTTGTAAAATAAAATAATGTGCGTGTGGTTTCCGTTTGTGTAGCTACAGTGTGAACGGGTACAGCACATGGGTGTCCATGCATGCTTGTGAGTAGGTGTGTGTGTGCATAAATTAAAGGAAAAATGTTCTACTCACCCTGTGTTGCCTTGAATTACGAGAGTCTTATTTTCTTGCATGTCTCCACGGTTAACGAAGAATACAAAAAAATAAGAACTAACAGAGGAAATGCTTGATGAATTGAAGGTTGATGTGTGAATTGAAGTTTGGCAGTAGTGAAACCACGTGTGACAAACTGTCACACAACTCATACAGAGACACAGTATAACCCAGGCGTCATGTATCCACTCCTTAAGCTCAGTACTTCCTTCCACTGTTTTCTCACTCAAACCGTACTATTAAAAACGGCACACATGCCATCAGTGTAGCGTGCCTGGCTGCCTGGCCGGGTTGGCTTCTGCTTACGTGTGAGTTCAAATGCCCATGCACGCTCGCACGCCCAGGTCTTCAAGGAATTCAAGGCAACACTGGGTAATTTATATTAAAAAAAAATCGTTTGGGGAATAAAGGTATTCCTTTAATCGCTACGGCTAAGGTAGCATGTGTTGAATACAAACAACGTGGGCCTGGATGGACGGGTTGCTCTCTAGTCTCTACACACTGTTAGCTAAACCACAGTCACCCTGCATCCTTCTCTCCCTGTCTGCCCGCTGTGGGCTCCAGCAGACAAGCAGAGTCTTGACTAGCAAATGCCAGGCGTGGGGACATGGGGGCTATTTAATAAACATCTTACAATCCCATGCCAGACTCTCAGCCTCCATGTTAGTGCTGCAGAGAAACAGGCTACGTCTACTGGACCCAGGAGACACGGGATGGTAGAGGGAGGGAGAGAGAGAGAGATGAGAGGAGGGGTGGGGGGTGGGGTGGGGGGGTTAAGGGAGGTGGGGAATAGAGGGGGAGAGAGAGAGAGAAAGAGAGGGGGAGAGAGAGAGACGGAGAGGGGGAGAGAGAGAGAGAGAGGGAGAGAGAAAGAGAGAGAGAGAGAGAGGGCACTGGAACACATCCACAGATTAACCCTCACAGAGGAGACGGAAAATAGAGCGGAACTGAACTGTGTGTGTGTGTGTGTGTGTGTGTGTGTGTGTGTGTGTGTGTGTGTGTGTGTGTGTGTGTGTGTGTGTGTGTGTGTGTGTGTGTGTGTGTGTGTGTGTGTGTGTGTGTGTGTGTGTGTGTGTGTGTGTGTGTGTGTGTGTGTGTGTGTGTGTGTGTGTGTGTGTGTGTGTGTGTGTGTGTGTGTGTGTGTGTGTGTGTGTTGGGAGAGAGAGACGGCAAGCAAGGATCGAACACTGCCAATCAGATTCTCTGGGCACCACATACACAAAAGCACCCATTTCATGTTTCCCCATGCAGTGGAGACACACACACACTTCCAATACCTTCACCTCCCTCCCTTTGCACAGCCACAGTTAATCCTCTCCTTCACACTGCCAAAATAAAACAGAGCAGGGGGAGGGGAGGGGAGGGGAGGGAGGGGGGACTGCCCCACCGCCCCCAATAGACATGGACTGGCAGTTCAATGACAACACAACAGTCTTACTGCAGATTGATAGAAAAGAGCCACCAATTTCAGTCTGAAGGGCGTGTGTGTGTGTGTGTGTGTGTGTGTGTGTGTGTGTGTGTGTGTGTGTGTGTGTGTGTGTGTGTGTGTGTGTGTGTGTGTGTGTGTGTGTGTGTGTGTGTGTGTGTGTGTGTGTGTGTGTGTGATCTGTCGTGCTTGTCTATATTTATGTCCTGTCAAGGATAGAAAAGAGCAGAAAAGGTGTGATATTTTTGGCTAGTCCTTAACCACTTAAACCTTATATTATACTGTGTTGACCGGGAGGGTCCCCCAGGAATCCCCCAGGGTTCTGTTCTTGGCCCCCTCCTTTTTTTCCCCTAAACCACTGCATGGTTCTCTGTTCCCTGTGGCCCAGGACCCCCTGGTGGGCCGTGAGGATATTGCAAGTGGGCCTCCAAATAATGGGGTGCGCACGCAGATCCGACATGCGGGAACAACGGTCGGACATGTGGTCGAACATGCGTTGCTCCGTGATAGCGGTTAGGGTTAGGTTGGGTTGGGTTTGAGGTATAGGTTGTCGGTCAATAGTATGTCGGAACTAAAGCCTGTACCCCAAATAATTGGCAAAAAACACTACGATTTTTCAAATGCCTGCAGCTTTGAGGGTAGCGTGTGAAAGGAACACATTATTCCAATCAGTTCCTTTCCCCTCCATCAGGTCAGTCAGGCTGGCCAGTATAATAGAGACCAGGATTACTGCATGTTTTTTTGTGAGGGTACTTAACCACTGGGAGAACATGCAAACTCCACACAGAAAGGCCCTTTCTCCAACCCCACCTAGGGTATGGGCACTGATGACGCGGATTGATTTTCTGCTAGTCTTATACTCTCAAACACGGGATTCGAACCCGGTTTCCTGCACAATATCTTTTTGAGGTCCACTAGCCCCTCCTATGTCCAGCTTTGTGCGTCTGTGTGTACCACGGAAATGATTTGATTGGCTGAGCACGGAATGTGATGTATGTATGATGTAAGAGTGCCCGGAGTGCCGCTTTAAGTGCGTGTGTTATTTTTGCTGAGCAACATTGCTGCTCAATGAAGCATAAATGACTGCATCTGAGCTCACAACAGAATATAATTCAACATGAACTCTTACCTCTTTGTTTCATATCTGATGTATTTGTGACACATCATCGATCATTGTTGTAGTCGTCTGTATGAAAGTTGCTCAGTCAAACTAAAACTATACTGGAGAAAGTTTGCTTATACATTTTTGAGTGGCGTAAACCACTCCTACGACTGGCTTTGTTAGTTTACGTGTCTGTCTGTCTGTGCTCAAAAAATGAGCATGGTTGCTACGGTCACCCAGTTCACCCGGATGTGATTTCATTACGTCAGACATGACGTCAGATCAGAGCTGATCAGGCTATATAAGACCTTGCACCACTCAGTTCACACGGGTGTGATTTTTTTTATATCAATGTATTGCTGTATTAAAATGTTGACATTTAAAAAAAATATCAATTGGCCTAAAACTATATTAAATGAAATGAAATGAAATTGGCCGGCAGACAACCGCGGACCTTGCAGGCCCCAAGCAATAATTACACCAAAAATAGTTAAAACTATTGCACCGCACTCTATTCCAATATGTGGCTCTTTTATGTGTGAAGAAAGACAGATCATTTGGATGGATGGATGGATGGATAGGTCAGTAGGAAGATAAGGTAGGTAGTTGGGTAGAAGACAGACAGACAGACAGACAGACAGACAGACTCGTCTCAGACAGACAGACTCGTCTCAGACAGACAGACAGACAGACTCGTCTCAGACAGACAGACAGACGGCCAGGCTATGGGCACGACTGCTATCCAGCTTCAGTCAATAGCTGCTTGTATGAAACGCTGGTGGCGAACCCAATCATGACAGCTTCCTGGAAGCGGCGAGGACAGACAGGGACTGTCTGGGAGGCTATACAACGTGGCACCATGCCCGCCCCGGGGCCCCAAAACTGAAATGAGGATTACATTACACTCTATATTAAGTACACTCTTAATTTATGCGTGTTCCTATCTGTTTACATGGCATCTGGAGCGATTGTGACGTGGTGGCATATTGGTTAATATTAGGCTCTGCGTTTCAGTCTCAGTGACTGATGTGGGTCAGTCGGTTAGGTGTTGGACTTGTTGTTGGACACCGTTTCCAATGCAGACGGCGGTGATCTGCGCTGCTGGCTCACATTGAACGTAACTCAGTTATTAATTCTGCACACAAGGCAATACCTCGCCGCCGCGGCGCCGCGTGCTTGTGAGAGAGATCAGGCAGCGAGGGAGGGAGGGAGGGGGGAGGGAGAGAGAGAGAGAGAGGAGCGCGTCGCAGCCGGGATACACGGGGGAATTGCGTGTGAGTGAGCACTGTTGGTTTGTTTGACAGGGACCTCTTACCCTTGTCTCTCACACCTTCGACAGACACAGACAAACACACCGGGATGGCAGATAGAGGCAGATAACACGGCAGAGAGAGCGAGAGAGAGAAACATAAAGATAGACCACAAGGTGGTGGAGATGGACCAGGGGAATAGGCGGCGGCGCAGAATAAAGGAGAGAGAGAGAGAGAGAGAGAGAGAGAGAGAGAGAGAGAGAGAGAGAGAGAGAGAGAGAGAGAGAGAGAGAGAGAGAGAGAGAGAGAGAGAGAGAGAGAGAGAGAGAGAGAGAGAGAGAGAGAGAGAGGGGCGGCGATAAAAGGATGGAGAGAAGGCAGAGAATGAAGGGAGGAGAGAAGGTAGAGGATGAAGGGAGGAGAGAAGGTAGGTAGAGAGAGAGAAAAGGGAAGGAAAGCGAGAGATAAGGATGGAAAGAAAGCCTGGCACTGCTCTGGGTATAGTGGAGAGGGTTTATTATACTCCGTAGCACTCCATCAAACACTGGCCCTCTGAACACAGGGAGCAACGCTGGCGAATCATCCTGGGGGCTTTCTTGCTCTCTCTCTCTCTCTCCCCAGCTCTCTGCCCTCCCTCGCTCCCTCGCTCGCTCTCTTTTTTTCCTGCGGTGTATGAGTGCTATCCATCTGTCAGCTGTCAGTGACGGTGAGAGATATACAGAGCTGTCACTTCTCGTCAGGCCACGTTTGGGAGGCCCTTTTGCAGCTGCCGCACTGCACATACTTTCCCTATGGCTGCCAGGAGCACGGCTATTAAAACACGAGCCCGGTGCACGCACACACGCATGCATGTATGCTCACATTAGACATACGCATTCTCTCCGATACACGTTCATGTGTTAAAGTCATTGTCTTGTTCAGGCTTTTGTTAAGGACGTGCACAACTGCACATATGTATGTGTGTGCATGTGTAATGTAATGTACGCGTGCGTGTAGGTGTGTGTGTGCGTGTGTGTGTGTGTGTTTGTGTGTGTGTGTGTGTGTGTGTGTGTGTGTGTGCGTGCGCGTGCGTGTGTGTGAGAGTGCATGCGTGCGTGCATGCGACTATCTGACTCTATGTCACACATTGGCAGCTCATCAAAGTACTGTGAGAAGGCTTGGTGTGTGTGTGTGTGTGTGTGTGTGTGTGTGTGTGTGTGTGTGTGTGTGTGTGTGTGTGTGTGTGTGTGTGTGTGTGTGTGTGTGTGTGTGTGTGTGTGTGTGTGTGTGTGTGTGTGTGTGTGTGTGTGTGTGTGTGTGTGTGTGTGTGTGTGTGTGTGTGTGTGTGTGTGTGTGTGTGTGGTAATGTTAAGACAGGAGGACTGCAGTGCCAAGAGGGTAAGGCGAAGAGGGGGCGTGAGGGCGGAATTGGGAGCAGGGGCAGGTGGGGTAGGGGTTGTGTGTGTGTGTGCGTGAAAGTGTGTGTGTGTAGGGGGGGAGGGGGGTTATTCGAGACCAATTAGACAGATTAATTGCAGGCCTCGGCTGACACTTGCCTGGTGAAAAGTGAAGGGTAAGCGAGTGTTGCTCCTATGACAGCACAAGAGAGGAAGAGAGGGGATGTGTGTGTGTGTGTGTGTGTGTGTGTGCGTGCAGGCCTTCCGTTTGTATATGTTGACAAGATTGCCGGGTCTCTGCCTCCATTGTGTGGCTCTGTACGGCGCGCAAGCTCAGGCCTCATTATTAGGGCGACAGTTTCTGGGCGGAAACAAACAACAGCGCTCGCGATTAACACGACACCGTGTCAAGCTTGTACTGTAATCCTGATATTCTGTCTGTCCCACATGTGCAACCGGAGAGAGAGAAACAAGGAGAGAGAGAGAGAGACAGAAAGGAGGGGAGGGGAAGGAGGAGGGGAAAAAATGTCAAAAGAGAGCATAAGAGAGAGAGAGGGGGGGTGGGGGTGGTAGAAAAGAAGAGAGAGAGAGAACAAGAAACAATGTCATGAAAGAGAAAGAACGGGCGAGAGAAAAAAGAGAGGGAGTGGAAAATAAAGGAGAGAGAGAGAGGCATAGCCGCGATCCCAGGAGAGACAGATAAATCCGTGTCGTTCGCTGAGGACATTGTGTACGCGGCGCGTGCAATGTTAACATTCCTCCCAATCCCAGGCTCTCCATGGGGAGAGAGAGAGAGGGAGAGCAGGGCATGCTGGGGGATCTGTTTAGCAATCCGACATGCCAGGGTCTCTCTCTCTATAGGCTAGGAGGGGATAGCCTAGCATAGGATACATGTACCGTGTGGCATAGAGACGGCTAGCGCCAGATAGAGCAGAGATAACAAGAATTGTATGGCTGGGGTGTGAAAAGCCAGTCTAAAATAAGATCAGATGGGATAGGACAGGGATATCTTTAGCCGTTGTAAAAACAAACATTACTTTAATGGTTTCAGATGATCCTGGAGATGACTGAAGAGAATTGTTACAGATTGTCAGTTTTATATGCTAATAAGGGTCCTGAATGGATAGTTCTGAATGTAAAATCAGACATTAGGACTGAACTGCATTGATTTGAAAAAGGAAGGAATGAAGGAAATAAAGGAAAAGAAAAGTGGCTGGTTGCTTTAAGGCCTGCAGGGGGCATGAATGTAGACACAGGTAAAGTAAAAGTCAATAGAGGACAAACAATAAAGTTGAGTAAGCTGATCTACAAGCTCACAACATGTCGTATCGTGATGCGTTGTGTGAGTTTGTTTGTAGATCTGTTATATATAATCAGGCATGTTTCCGTCAAATATTTACTCAAATGAGCATCGCGCCCGTCACAGACATGCACAGAGCAAGTTCAGTCAGGAAACCTCAGTGAGGTTGCTGCCGGCGTTAATTGGGTCACGTTTTCACCTCGGCATCACGTTCTCACTCACATGGTTCACTCAGCCAATCACACTCCATCTTCATACCGGCTATTTAAACTGGAAGGGTTTGCACTGCTGCTCACCCTCCTCCACCCCAGCTACCACCTGTCTCACCCTCCTCCACCCCAGCTACCACCTGTCTCACCCTCCTCCACCCCAGCTACCACCTGTCTCACCCTCCTCCACCCCAGCTACCACCTGTCTCACCCTCCTCCACCCCAGCTACCACCTGTCTCACCCTCCTCCACCCCAGCTACCACCTGTCTCACCCTCCTCCACCCCAGCTACCACCTGTCTCACCCTCCTCCACCCCAGCTACCACCTGTCTCACCCTCCTCCACCCCAGCTACCACCTGTCTCACCCTCCACCACCCCAGCTACGACCTGTCTCACCCTCCTCCTCCACCCCAGCTACCACCTGTCGTTTTGGATCTGCTGTTTAGGTACGGGGGATTCGGAGTCCCTATGGTTGGGACTGATGCGCTTGATCTGAGTTACCTAAAAAGCAGATCCAATTCATCGCCAAACCATAATAAATATATTGCTCTTTTTATATATTCAATAAATATATATTCCATCCATTCTTGCGTTGTCCTCACTGAAATATTTTCAGCTTGTTTATGAAGATATAAGCAGTAGGTGGCACTAAATATCCAATCAGGTGAGATGTATGTTATTAGACATTATCACTTCAATTATTATAGCTTTTTTGGTCCAAAAATACCATTCTGCCACACTGAAGTCCACTGATTGAGCAGGTGCGAAGTCTTTTTTTTAATTATGTGAAATACATACAGTTGAGTAATGAGTATACAGTTTGAATTGGGCTGGTATTCACCTGTACAGCATGCCAGTTACGTGGGAACATGACGTATGTATATATTTATACGTCTTTACCTGAGTGCTTTCAAGGCTGCCTGTGCTGCGGCCACTTTAACTTATGTCCTTATGCACACCTACAGCGGATACCTACGTACACTTTGACTTGTAGGAAATGGCTCAAGATGATGGATTCATTTTGAACAAACGGTCACCTGTTTGCTGTTTCAAAGTCGGACGTATTGACTGCTAGGATATGAGATGCCAAAATGCATCACTACGTGCGTGGTTAGAATGAATGAATGGAGCAACATGCCACAGCACCACATTCGGCCTCATTCATTCATCAGTATTATAAGATTTCCTTGTAAAGTATAGGCTACATCAGAACATTTCACCAAACACAGTGACATTCATGATTTATTTTACGTCCAAGTTAGTTCCTTGGAATGAGTAGAATGTGTGGGTAATTGTGTGGGAATGTATCATTACCCTGACATGGCTTCTAATTATAATTGTCCTATTCTTAGTGCCAAATCAATAGTCATGTGCGCTGAATGTCGCTACCTCCGATTTTATTCAGCAAAAGTGTTTTCATACTACAGTATATTATATAAAACACCTCAAGCGAGCATGCAAGGACTTCAGCATCTACTGTGCAGAGGCAGAGGGGGCAGGGCCGTCACAATATAAATTGAGGACTTTTTCCATTAAACAAGTATTGAATCTTTTGATGTGAAAAATATGGACAAAAACACGTTGATGGAAACACAACTAATGTTTCTCACCTCCTCCGCCTGGTATAGACTTAGTGGAATTTAAGTGGAAACATTATTAGTTTTATATTCTCTCTCTCACTCTCATTATCTCTCTCTGTCTCGGTGTCTCTCTTTCACGCACGCACGCACGCACGCACACACACGCGCTCATATATAGCTTGACAAACTCTAATAATACAATAAGTCAATTCAGGACAGTTTGTTGGGTGCCGGCCGGATTGGAACAATGTTAGTGAGAGCTAGGACTCAAATCCATCGCCTGTCTTGTCTCTCATGTTTCGCTGACCTTGGTTTAACAGGAACTGTTCCTTCTTCAACAGGGGGCCTCAGAGTTACTACAGTATGTGGGTGATAGGAACTTGTTTTCTTAACCACTTGAATCCTATAGCATCCGCCTCTCCTGGGGATGCGACGCAGATGGGCTTGTAGCTCGGCTATTTTCAGCGTAGATATTTGGTGTACACACTGCTGAAGAGATTTGGTGTACACACTGGTGGTTCCGAGGACCACCAGTGGTCCTTGAGGGGTTTTCCAGGTGGTCCCCAGCTATATGATGGAGAGTTGGTAACCAAATGGACCCTTATTAGATATTTAAACTCTTGAGAGCGTAAAATGAAATCAAATGGACACTTACGGGTCCATTTGGTTTTATTTTACGCTATCAACATCTGCATTATAAGAAGTCTACACAATTAGAGAAGAATTGAGAATTGTTATTTTGATCAACGTTTCCCTGTCATCTCTCCTAATGGTACCAAATCAATACAGCATGGAATTGTGGACAAAATCTCATCCAAAAATATTCTCTAGTTTTGGGTCTGTGAGGCTAAATCTCATCAAATTGTTGTCTGTGGCCAAAAATGCCAAATAAATAATTGGTTGTACAGAGGAAAGGGAGCTGACCAAGTAAAGTGCCAAAGGTCAACTTTACAAGTATTGAGGGTTTCTCTGGTTAAATGTCTGGAAATACACATCAATCCAACATATTAATAGAAAAGATAATGTTAAGCAACAGTCAGTGCTGTCAAACAAGTATATGGCTCTGAAATCTATATGAAAAGGTTTAATCTGCAACACTGTTATACAATGTGTAGTCTCTCCCTCAGATAAGAGGGTTCTTGGCTTTAGATCCCTGCTCTTATCTATAGTAATTAGTCCTGCTCTAAAGTAAAAAAATAAAAATAATCGTACATACATTTATTACAGTTTACTCACCTCTCTCTCTCTCTCTCCACTATCTGCTTTCCATGTGACTCTCTCCCTTCCACATATTTCGCTCCTCCCCTTCTCTGAATGACACCTCTCATCTGGCCTCATGACGCAGGACGCGGTCCTCAAACGGTGTGCCCAGACACACTGCTGTGCTGTCAGACACATCCAGGTGTGCGTGACAACCAAGCATTATCATCACTCTCTCTATGCAAAAAAAGTTATGCAAATTATTTTAAGCCATTTTGGGCGGGAACCCCTTTTGGTGTTAGCATTATGTTGTGCTTTAGCTATTGAAAAATAGCAGATCTACAAGCTTGTAGGTCTGCTATTTTTTTTAAATCGAAGAACCACTGACATAGAAACAGCTTTTTCAGAAAACTGTCAGGATGTAGAAGACATTTTTAGAATCTGATCTCAGGACAAAATGGGTTAATGGACTGTATCAGTATACCAATTTCTCAATACAGAGGGCAATTCTTTTACTCTGAAAATATGTATTTCAATCACTTTCAACCTGGCATTCCTATTTTGTTTTACTCGTTTAAAATGTATTTTACATTTAGTGACGTGTCTCATCGTGCCGGGGTGTGAGCTTGTGCTGTAGATCTGTTGGTAATACGGAGGAGACAAAAATATCTGGCCTACTGAATAGAATTCTATAGTGTCATCACTTCAGTCAGTTGAATTTATCATCTCTTTATCATTCTCTACTTTTCTTTGGTCCTGGCTTTAGTTTGCATCTCATCTCCTCCCTTAAATCCTACATTTTGTTCTCTAGAATCATACAATCCAGTCAAACTGTTCCCATTATTTCAAAGAAGATTCAGACTTTTCAAGATTACAGGATGGATCCTGAATATCAGAGGCTTAATCTCCACCTAGTGGATATGTCCCATATGAACATATGGGACAGCAAGCCTTAACCACTAAGCTCTGTATATATCTATATAGCGCTTTTCTAAGTGCCCAACGTGCTTTACATACAACACTAGGAACAACTTTAATTCAAGAAAACAAAAAAAAAACAAAGCAAGGCAAGTAAAATATTCAGTGCTAGGTTAAAAACATAAAAGTGTAAGCAAGGGATAGCGAAAAATAGCTACAGGTTTGTGTTTCGGAAACTGTAGTCTATCAGTAACCTAATACCAAATATTAAATGATTATAATATACATTTTATTTATATACACACACACACACACACACACACACACACACACACACACACACACACACACACACACACACACACACACACAAATGGACATGAAACAAAAATAAACAGAACACATTATAGTCCGATAATAACAAGTATAACACTTACTGTAGGTCTAATAACACAGGGCAATTATGAAAAAGTATTATGTTTCCAGACTATTCCACACATCCCCCACCAAATCAGCTGAAAGAATATATAAACTAGAAAAAGTGCCCTTCTGGGCACAGGTCTCCACCAGGAGGATAGGAGTGTGTGTGTGATGTTTGGCAAAATGTGTGTGTGTGTGTGTGTGTGTGTGTGTGTGTGTGTGTGTGTGTGTGTGTGTGTGTGTGTGTGTGTGTGTGTGTGTGTGTGTGTGTGTGTGTGTGTGTGTGTGTGTGTGTGAGAGAGAGACGCGGCTTGGCCTGTTGTAGCGCCACCATGAGGCTGATTTGAAAACTGTCAAGTGGCATTTCTTCCTCAGCCTAGTGGGAATATGCATGCACAGTTTCACCGCAATCGGACGCTGCGTTGAGTAATTGTGGCAATTTGTACAAAACGGGTACAAAGCGGGCTACTCCTGAAAGGTTTAGAAGCCAATCGTAGTCAATGAAGGTGGATTATGAGAAATCAAACAAACGCGTCTTGATCACATGACTATGGAGATCATGTGTACCGATTTGCGTGAAATTTGGATAAAATCTGAAGGAGTAATATTAGAAAATGTGTTTTACATATGTCAGCCTCCTGGTGGCGCTATAAAGAGCAGATGTGAAAAAATCCAGGCAAAGGTTTTTCCTTGGCCTCTAGGGAGTTGGCATACAAAGTTATCCACAGATCCGTGCAGTTAGAGGTAAAACACTTTTCGGCGAGTTATAGCGCCACCATGAGGCTGAGTTGAAAATGTTCACGTGGCATTTCTTCCTTGCCTAGTGGGAATGTGCGTGCACAATTTCACGGAAATCACACGATGTGTCCATGATTTGCAGCATTTTGTTTGAAACTGAGTACTCCTGCAAACTTTGGAAGCCAATCTTAGCCAATCAGGATGGAGTCTGAGAAATCTGAAAGACCCGTTTCGTTGAATGGCTCTAGAGAGACTGTGTACCAATTTACGTGATGTTTGGACAAAATCTGTAGGTGTACTGTCCAAAAACTTGTTTTGCACAAAGCAGCCTCCTGGTGGTGCTATAACAGGCCGTTCTGGAAATTCTGGGGCAGAGGTTCATCGTTGGCATCCAGGGAGTGTGTGTGCAAAATTTGACATCGACCGGGTTAACTGTGCCGGAGATTAGCTGTTCACAGACGGACGGACGGACGGACACACACACACACGGACGGACGGACGGACGGACACACGGACGGACGGACGGACGGACGGACGGAGTGCAAAACATACTCTCTCCCCATGCCTTCGGCCTGGTGGAGACAACAATACCTATAAATTGCATATATTATAATGTACAAATGATAGCATCACAAATAACATTATGACAAATCCTTGTCTGAACATTTATTGTCTCCACCAGGCCGAAGGCATGGGGAGAGAGTATGTTTTGCACTCCGTCCGTGTGTGTGTCCGTCCGTCCGTGTGTGTGTCCGTCCTTCCGTCCGTCCGTTACCAGCTAATCTCCGGCACCGTTAACCCGGTCGATGCCAAACTTTGCACACACACTCCCTGGATGGCAACGATGAACCTCTGCCCCGCATTTTCCAGAACGGCCTGTTATAGCGCCACCATGAGGCAGCTTTTCACATTTTTACCTAGAACTGCACCGATCTGCGTGAAACGTTGCATGCACACTCCCTAGTGGCCAAGGACAAACCTTTGACCTGCAATTTCCGCATCTGCCTTTTATAGCGCCACCAGGAGGCTGACTTTTGTAAAACACCTTTTTTGATATTACTCCTCCAGATTCTGTCCACAAATCTCACAAATCGTTACACAGTATCTCTATGGTCATGTGCTCAAGTCGGATCTGTCCGATATTTCATATTCCATCCTAATTGGCTATAATTGGCTTTCACAGTTTGCAAGATTGCCCCGTTTTGAACAAAAGCCTCAAATCATGAACGCAGCATACAATTTACGTGAAATCTTTCACACATTTTCTTACTAGGCTGAGGAATATATCCCACCCTTTTCACATTGGCCTGTTATAGCGCCACCAACAGGTTGATTTTTGCAAAACACATTTTTGGAACAAAATGCCTCAAATCATCTAATTGCCATCAAAGGCTCCTAAACATTACTCCTAAACATTTTGCCAAACATCACACACACTCCTATCCTCCTGGTGGAGACCTGTGCCCGGAAGGGCACTTTTTCTAGTTAGTTATGGATTATTAGAAAAAGTACACGTATATTTTCTTCATAAGGAGACCATAATTGTTTGGCTGCATTCGTCGTCATGTCCATGGACACAGTTGATCAAGTAGGCTTCACAGACAGCGCAAACATTTAATAATTTTGTATTGACTCATTTCCGGTTCTTATTTAGAAAAGAGATTCATGGAGAACAATTATTGTTTTTCCAATCCATTTAAGGGGAAATGATGAGTATAGGTATAGGACCGTCTCAGTTAGTTTACTTATTTATAATTATTTGCTAAACAGTGCTGCATGTTTTACTTTATAAACAGCCCATTCAAGAAACATTAAGTTAGTTAGTCCTCTTTTCTAGTTAACTGGTGAATTGTACATGAATACCACTCATGTTACTGTAGGGGTTGAATATACAGTTTAAGGTTACATGACAAAAACAAATTGGCATGTTGAAACCAATGTCAACATGCCGTCCCTATATTTGAGCATGACAATGTAGGAAAAAACCCAAAAAGATGTAATAGCCAATCTACAATGTGTCCCATTGTGACGTGTTGTGAGCTTGCACATTGGCTATTTTTGCCGCCATCGCATGGCTATGGCGGTGGTTATGTGGTTAATTGATTTCTATGAGCTACAGTACAGTATAGCTACAATCTTCTTGAAATTATTTAGCAAGATATTAGATTAGACTAACCTATACAGACAGAACGGAAGATAAATTATAGCGGTTGGATTTTAAGAAGCATTTAGTTAAATAAACATAGGTACCCATATTTGCATATCTACAGAGAATTCCAGAAATTTGGAGTCCTGAAAAGTATGGAATTTTAAAATGGAAAATGTGTAGGAACCCTGATAACACAATACCGAATGGGTGCGTCACCATCTATTCTAAATTTAAGAAATGCTGTCTGTTGGCTGTCAAAAAGTGCCGCCTGTCAAAAAGTGTCGCCTGCTAAGACCTTCCTTTGGGGCCCATCTCACAACGCCACGGCGCTTGGACAGCCTCAAGGAACCCAGCGCCGCACAGCCCTGTCCTCCAGCCTCAATGTCCACTGCTTGCCAGCACCACCATTTGCGCCCACTATTTTAATTTACTACATGTTCGCCAAAAAACTCCTACACCTGCCATCTTCCCGCAGATCTCGCGTCACACGTGAAATGCATGTTGGGAGGGACACAGATTAATGTACACGACTCCAGCATCGGAATTTCGGAAAACAACATTGAACACGGTCGTCTACCACATCTCTCCTGCTTCTTTCTACCACCACCGGAAACGTTTAAACTGCACGTGGGTGACACACTCCTCTCCTCCACCCCCTCCTTTGCCGTGCCAGACAAATACAACATGGTTTTTCGAGTCCCAAACAATGTTACGTGCGTTAGCGCCAACACATGCACTGTCATGCGGTGTTTCGACACCACAACATGGAATGAGCGGGTCCACACCAAGGTCATCGGTGTTTCGGGTCTCTCGAACATCATACCCCTCACTCAGGTGACCCAGCTGGGGTTATCAAGTCCCGACTTACGTCCCATGTAGCTACCCTCGATCAGTCCCATTAGGGCAAGACCAAGGCCACACAATCCGTTGCTCCGGAACTACTCTACCGGGACTGGGAGGATCAGCAATCTGGTGCATGGAGGGACTAGGCTCTGTGGGTTGACTCCTGTCCAGGCCCCTCTTACGTCTCACCAGGTCCACTCCTGCTCTCACCAGGCCCAGGACCTGTGCGTTGCACCAGACTCCCAGCACCAGGCACTTCATTCAGGAGTAGTAGATTATAATGGCCCTCCTAAAGGCCTCACCAAGGGTTTTTGGGCTTCCTCCTCACTGAGGACACAGGCTGGGGCGCTAACCCATACTGCTCACCCAGGTGCCATCTACATTCCGGCTGTCACCCGTCTCTCCGGTGGTCACCAGACTATACCCAGTTGTCACAGTCTATTCTTATGAGTCACTATAAATAGAATAACTATAACTAAAAATACATTGCATGGATGCACCTGGGACGTATCCTCAGTGATGTATCCCAAGGTCATCAGGGTTTCGGGTCTCTCGAATATCATACCCCTCACTCAGGTGACCCAGCCGGGGTGATCAATTCCTGACTTACGTCCCAGTAGCTACCCATGACCAGTCCCATTAGGGCAAGACCAAGGCCACAGAGCATGCTGGGGGATCCTTTCACTATAATGCCACACTAATAGCCTGGGACAGTACACAGCACCCACCTGAGGAGTTCCACTGTACCCACCCAATAACCCACTGCACTCTCCCAACACAAATCATGGCACGATGAGGTGGATGGATGCCCCCATGTGAGCGCTGTCCGGTGTGGATAGTCTCCTCTTCAACAGGGAGAAGGAAAACACTAGCCTCGAATTGCACCTTTCAAAACCTTCTTTTGCTATATGGAACATAAGCTTTACCTAACTTTTCTACTACAGGGAAAACATGTACAATTTGCACATGTACAGGTTACTCTTTTTTTTTACTTGTAGTTTTCTCTTTCTTGCACTCCTTATTCTATCCATTTGTTTGCTGTGTTTGCTGTGATTGATGTTTGATGTTTTCTATGCTGCTGGAAGGAAGCCAAACAAAAATAAGTTGTACTCTTATGTAACTGTACACAAGATGTAACAATAAAGTACAACCTTGAACCTTGATCTCGGTCTCCCGTCTCATCACTTCTTTTATATGCATAAGGCCATGGATGGACCACCATTTGATTTGAGCTTTTACACTGTATCTCTGGGACGTCTGCAAAATGTTCTGTATTTGTGACCAGATTTGACTGAGAGCCTGCCATCGCGCAAATTCCAGCTTTTCACCAGAGGAGAAAAACTTGAGTTTTTAGTTTTATAGCACAGGCAGACTCTTCACATACTAGAGCATGTCTGAAATAAGTGTCTGAGCTGAAATCGACATGTAAATATGAAATAAATGCTTAAACATGTAGCTAGGTGTAATGTTAGAGTCCACAGAAGCGAACCTTTCAAGCCTGTTTTCTCAACTCACTGTTGCAAGACATTACTCTATAAGCCATATCTCCAAAACCGGTGGGTCAAACTGAACAAACAATAGGTCAATTTGAAGCTATGATTCCCAAAAAAATCCAATGGCAGTCCCTCAGTCAAATTTAGTCACATTTATTTAACTCAGAGAGTAGTGCAAATGGAACCAAATTGACCCGTAAGCTCACTCTCAGAGTTACAGACCTGTAAGTGTCCATTTGGACCCCCAAATTGACCCGTAAGCTCACTCTCAGAGTTACAGACCTGTAAGTGTCCATTTGGACCCCCTGGTTGTCCCTGAACCCTATGTTGAGAAAAAGTGCAGCGTATCAGGCATCGTTTAGCACTTAGCGGCAGTTGCTAAGCACGGTCTGGCGGATTAAATTATTATTTTGTAAACTAATGATTGGTCCATTGTTACATGGGCGTGGGGGGGGGGGGGGGGGACAAGAACAAACAAGGACAGGATTTTTCTAGTGTATTATCAGGGGAGGGTGGGGGGGGGGGGCATGTCAATAATATCACCAACATAGAGGTCAGGCGAGGATTTTTAAACTATCAGCCAGAATGTCTGGAATGATTAGCTACAGTCTGTAGGACATTTGGTATAAATAAATGGCCGTATCCATTTTCAGGGCACGCCATGAACGACACGTTATGCATGCGCGCGTTGCGGTGCCAGAATTAGAGCTTGCCGTTTGTTTAACAACAAGCACATGCTAAACTGCAAGGCCTTACAAGCACTGATACTGTACAGCCATATTGAATGCAGTTCATTAGAGAAATAATGGCAAAAGCACACAGATGACTGAACACTGACCACTGCACATGCATAGCTTTGTGTGTCTATGTCCCATGCTGCAAGTTAACTAAAATCTATTTACACCATTTTGGTTTGTGTACTATTTACAGTATCAGTCTTATGCTGATGATTGTCTCAAAGCAGGGTTTAATGCTTTGTTTCCTAATGTAAGATACTGTTTGCTTCTGTTTTTTGTTTTTATGCGGGGACTGAGGATGAGAATTCGCTTTTTTGCTAAATCCGGTGTATTTGCATTGCATTTATGTAATGTCTATTAATATGCATTGTCTCGTCTAAATTAACAAATAAGGTAAAGTAAAGTGTGCCTGCAGCCTGTGGTCT
>NC_136811.1:42729546-42732046 GCF_951216825.1 Electrona antarctica
ACAACAGACGTGTGCGTGCGTGTGTGTGTGTGTGTGTATTGGTTGCGTGTGCCAGACAGAGTGAGAGACTGCGGGGTGGATAAAGCTGACACGCTGCCTTTTCTGTTTGTTTGCGTGTGTAAACGCAGTTTTGATGAAATATTAATGGCTCCTTCCAAAATGCCTTGTAAAGGAGCCTCTGTCTTTGACTTCTCCATCTGTAGCACCTGAGGTAGGCATTTAGTATGCCGCTCTCTCTCTGTCAGGAGGGAAACCGCCAGCCCTCCATGTGTCGAGCTGTCAGCTGAGCCCCCCCCCCCCCCCCCCACCACCATCCAACCCCACAACACCCCAACCCCCCCATGACACACCTTTGGTCCCACATTCTGGAAACTTCTCTCAGATACTCTGTGCCCCACCGCCTCCGCCGCCAACGCAATCAAAACTTTATTATTTTTTTGCCCGCGCAGTTGTACTTTTCTTTTCTTTTCTTTTCTTTTTCTTTTTTTGTATCAACGTCTAGAGAGACACGGGTAAGACGCCTCAGATGAAAGATACAAAAGAATGAACTGGGCTGTCTGAATGATGGATAGGTTTTGGCATTTTGTTTGTATTTCCAGATGTTAATCTCCTTCATCGGCGCGCTAAAACAAACGAAGACGTCGCTCGCTCCGTTCCAAGGTGGATCAAGTTGACGGCGAAGCCCGCCGCAATATCGATCACACATCAAAGGCTGCCTTTTTCCCCCCTAGCGGCTTGATTGACAGCTGCCGCCCCTCCCCTCCTCTCCCCCAGCATCCCTCCTGGCGGCCTCCGCAGAAGGAATCAGATACACACAAGACAGTCCTTGTCTCCTCCTGGTCCTGCTAATGCTGCCTGACTGGGGACTGGGTAAATGATAGCGCCTGTCGACAAACACACGTCTGGTTTGTGGTCGAGGGGGGGAGGTGGGAGTGAAGTCTCTCACGTGGATTGTAGGCGAGAGTGTCTGGGCGCGGATTGATTCTGACACCCATCAGTGTTGTCTGGGCGAACTAACGGCAGACCCCGGCTTTGAGCCGGTGAGGTGTCAGTCACTCTCCCAGACTCCCACCCCGGCCCCCCGGTCTCATTACAAGGTCTAACTCGTCCCGTGGTGGTGTGGAGTGGTGCGCGTACTCCTTGATCGGTCAACTTGGACACCCCCGCGGCATTTCCCGTCAGGTTGAGCGGTTAATTACGGCGATGGTTTTCAACCTTTTTCATTTCAAAGACCAGTATTTATTCGGCATATATGAGCCATGCACAGACCATATATGAGCCATGCACAGACCATATATGAGCCATGCACAGACCATATATGAGCCATGCACAGACCATATATGAGCCATGCACAGACCATATATGAGCCATGCACAGACCATATATGAGCCATGCACAGACCATATATGAGCCATGCACAGACCACCATATATGAGCCATGCACAGACCATATATGAGCCATGCACAGACCACCATATATGAGCCATGCACAGACCATATATGAGCCATGCACAGACCATATATGAGCCATGCACAGACCATATATGAGCCATGCACAGACCACCATTTGATGAGGTTTTGGCCTTTGCAGAACCAAAAGTATTTTGTTGTTGTCGTTGGATAAGATTTTGTCCACACTGTCCATGCTGTATTTATGTGGTACCATTAGGAGAGATAACAGGCAAACGTTGATCAAAATAACAATTCTTCTACATTCTCTAATTGTGTGGACGTCTTGTAACAATAATTTAACTCTTGAGAGCATACAATTTAACTAAATGGACCTGTAAGGTTCAATTTGGTTTCATTTTACGCTCTCAAGAGTTAAAGATCTATAAGGGTCCATTTGGTTACCAACTCTCCATTTAGCTGGGGACCACCTGGAATCCGTTCAATTAAGGACCACTGGTGGTCCCCGGACCACTGTTTGAAAACCACTGAATTACGGCTCTGGGAGGGTGCTACGTTGTTGTGGCATGCATTCATGGCAGGGGACTGGAGATGTGTATACTCTGAGTGTGTATACTCCCAATGTTTATTTATTTTAAGTACCAAAAAGTTCGGACATTTTCAGAAATAGCAGATTGGCTATTTTCACTATTTGAAATAGGACTTAAGTGGTTAATTCATAATATATTGGTGTAAGTTTGGGTCCCTAAGATATGTAGTGGGAGTCAAAAGTACAATATTTCTATTTGAAATGTGAGTGAAAGTGCATCCTCAGCATACAAAAACAAAAACAAAAAAAAAATCTAAACTGTCCACCAATGCTCCTCATTTTGTTACTGAAGGCCACTTTCTTTTCTTTTCTTTTTGTAGGGAGTCATGTGACTCGGGGCTGCGAGCCATGTGGAGCTGCAGGGGGCCATGTGGAGCTGCAGGGGGCCATGGGGAGCTGCAGGGGACCGATGGGGACAACAACCAGACCAACCCCATGGAGAGAGTGACGTGTGAGTGTTACCGGACAGGGTTGTGTCCAACCATGTGCGGTGTGGTTTTC
>NC_136811.1:42737046-42769825 GCF_951216825.1 Electrona antarctica
GGCGGGCGATGCGAGGTGAGCGGAAGGAAGCACTAACCTGGAGCGATCCACCGCTGAAAAAGATCAAAAAAAGGACTCGGGAAATCACTCAAAGCCACTCGCCGCTCTCCCAGGCAGGCTGCGGTCCTATCAAAGGGGCCGGGGTAATGAGTTCCATTGAAACATTACTGAGAGGGTTATGTTACTGTAGCCTACGTTATGTTATGCATGTGGTAACATATTAGCACAACATCGTCTGAGTGCCACGGCCTGATTTGTAGTCTAATGGCCACCCGGCGAACTCGCTTTGATTGGAAAAGATATTCCCCCACGACAGCTTCTCTCTCTTGCAGCATGAAGTAATTTCTCTTCTAACCTGAGATGAGAACCCCACAGATAAACGTATATAAAAGCCAGAGAGATAAAGGCCATTTCGGTGACGCAAGATGTCGCCATAATAGTTTTATACGTCTTTGTTTCAGACCCCACGTTTCAACGAAAAAACGGGGGGAGGGAGGGGGGGTGGGGGGGGAGGAGGAGGAGGTATCGAGAGGAATACTGAGAGAAACACAAATAGAGATGGCATTGGAGAGGAGCGAGGACGAGAAGAGAAAAGAGGGGGGGGGGGGGGGGGGGGTAAGGGGGTGAGCAGGCATCAAAATTGATTTTTCAATCATGCTTGCTGTTTCAAGAGGGCGTCACGCGTCCTAATGACCTCATCCCTCTTGTAGTGATGTGAGTTATTTCACACCGGCCCATTTTAAAGTGAGAGAGGGGCGGGCTGAGGGGGGGGAGGTGGCAGGGGTGCTGGTGGTGGTGGTGGGAGGCTCGCAGAGGGTTGGGTGGGTTGGCGGGAGGAGGAGGAGGTGGAAGGGCGGTGCGGGGCGCCGGAGTTAGTGCTACTGCTAAGTGGGGCTCAGAGCGGCTGCGAGGGGTAGCAGTGGAGAGAGCATGAGGCGAGGTGGGGTGGGCTAAGGGAATGGTTAACAGGGTCATTTAGATTGGATGGGAGATCGATACGGAGAGGTAGAGAGGAGGTGCATCTCTGTCACTGTGATGTGTGGCTGGTGTGTGATTGTTCTGCAGATTACCTACTAGAGAGAGAGGGGGGAAAGAAGTGTGGAGGAGTGAGTGCGCGTGCGTGCGTGTGTGCGAGTGCGTGCGTGCATGCGTGCGTGTGTGCGCGCACGCCTGTGTGCTCTTGCTGCATACATCAGTGTGTGTGTGAAGTTCTCAGCATTGCCTGTAGCCTCTCCTGAGGCATGTCCTGGAGAATGACATCACTTCCCTCTCGGCTTTTTCACCAGACTTGCAAGGCCTGCCAGTAAAACTGTTCACACAACATTAGCGAGAGGAAGGCAAGGCAAAACACGAGAGGGTGATAGCAAGAAGCATTTTTTTTTTTTTTTGCAGTATATGTATCATTATATAAGGGTTCCTTTCCAAGCACGCTTTTGTGGTTGTGACTGAGTGGTATTCCAGGTGCTGGGAAACAAAGTATACGTTTGTACAGGACAATACTTAAAAGGTTTCAGTGGCATTAATTTTCACTTATTTTTACTTTTCCGTTTTTCTTTTAGGTTTTATGACATCAATTACACCCACACAATCTGAACTTTGAACATTCAGTGGATTTGCTGTGGCGTGGGGTTTCCTCTGTGTGTTCTGAAGCCTTCTGAGCTGCAATGAGAACGGGCAAAATCCCTCAACAGTGACATATCTGCTGGCAAATTCTTATGACATATTAATATTGGGCAGTATTATGCGTGTCTTAAGTACCAGGTCTTATTACTTAACTTAAGACCTGGAGGCGTGATCAAGGCCATTTGGCTATTCTGAGTGGCCAAACAGCATTGACCACGCCTCCAGGTCTTAAGTTAAGTCATAAGACCTGGTACTTAAGACACGCATAATACTGCCCTACGTATGTGATTTGGGGACTCTTACCTCACAGTCCACAGGCAAATCAGAGCACTTGTTTTGAGCCAGAAAACCCCAGACCACAGAAAATCTACTGAGTGTTAAAAGTTCAGGTTTTTTGGGTGCAATTGAGCTCAGAAAACCTAAAAATAATAAGAAAATTACAAAAGAAATGTTTTAATTATGTCACGATCCCATTAAGGCACTGCAACCACCCAACTTGTTAAAATACTCAATTCAAGTATGTTTCTCATTTACATTAATTTTCATTTGCCACTGATAATTCTATTTTAAGTCCTCTAATATTTCTAAATAATTAGTTAAAGGATCAGCCATTTTCAAACTACCTTCATATAAATGGTCCTCTCTAGTGGACATTATAATACAGTATACCATATACCAGTACATACCATATTATAATGAGCATTAGTGAGGACCAATTGACCTACTGTGTGAATATAGGTTGAAAATGGTTGAAGTGGTCCTTTAAAGCACTTTTGACCTGAAACAACTTCTCGAGTGAGATATAGCCTGGTTTTAGGGCTGGACACAGTAGAGCAGCTACTGGTGCCCAATGACATAACTCACTTGATAATTGCATTGTTTTTGATTTATAACACTTTTGATTTATGACTGCTCAATCTAACTGTCTGACAGCATTGTGGAGATTCTTGCAATGACTGCTGTGTGTGTGCGTGTGCGAAGAGAGAGAGAGAGAGAGAGAGAATGTGCTGTCACTCTGCCAGACGGTATATAAGACCTACAGTCATGTCATTCCCACTGAAACTGGGGCACATATTTCTTCTAATTAAGTCGCTGTACCTCAATGACTCACACACAGACACAACCTTGCCATGCCTGCCATACCTGGCAGGTACACAGGTCTACACGCACACACAGCACCACCATGTGCAACAGAACACAATGTGTGGCTGAAGTGGTGGTTACTATACTTAGCGGAACAATATGTGAAATTGAAATAAACGCGATTAGCTGCACAGGTACTTTCAGACGGGCATCGCTTAACCAATTTTGGGCGGGAACATTTGTTAGCATTATGTTGTGCTTTAGCTATTGAAAAATAGCAGATCTACAAGCTCATAGCGCGCCACCGAGTGCCGCGCTAAGAGCTTGTAGGTCTGCTATTTTTGAAAAATCGAAGAACGACATAGCTTTTTCAGAAAACTGTCAGGATGTAGAAGACATTTTTTGAATCTGATCTCAGGTCAAAATGGGTTAACGCAGAGGTTGTCGCCTGGATCAACGCCAGGTCTGCTCATGAGGGTCTGGATCAACGACAGGTCTGCTCCAGGTCTGCTCATGAGGGTCTGGATCAACGACAGGTCTGCTCCAGGTCTGCTCATGAGGGTCTGGATCAACGACAGGTCTGCTCCAGGTCTGCTCATGAGGGTCTGGATCAACGACAGGTCTGCTCCAGGTCTTAGTTTTTTTGTTTCTAGCATGATATTTGTCCTTCATAATTCTGCCCTAGGTCATAACAGAACAATGTGATGTCCCTAATAGAGTCATATCACTAACAGGACCATTTCAAACCGTGTCCCAAACAAACAGACACAGCCTTAAGTACCAGACAGGGGAGAGAGGCGGCCATGTGGCTGATTTGAAAAATGTAGCATTCCTTCCTTGGCCTAGTGGGAATGTGTGTGCAAAGTTACACAGGAAACGGACGCTGTGTTAAGGCCTTTTGTTCAAAACGGGCCACTCCTGCAAACTTTGGAAACCAATCTTAGCCAATGGAATAGGATGGAATATGAAAAATCGGACAGATCCGTCTTACTTACTATACCATAGCGATCATTTGTACCGACTGGCGTGATGATTTTACATAATCTGTAGGAGTAATATAAAAAGATAAAAGATGGGATTAGCAAAGATCTCACAAACAGATGAACATACACAAGGACACACGGACAGACGGACAGGGGTGAAAACATAGTGTCGGGCCACAGGCGGACAGGCGGAGACAATAACTTGTTTACAACTGTGCCTCTCCCACATTCAGCACCATGGACAGCTCAACATATATAGAAAACATGAAAACAGCCTAATAATCCATCAAATTACTAATCTAGAAGAAAAGGAATTAACATATTTGTCTTGGCCTTTGGAATGAAGTGTCTGAAACAGCTGGTGTAGTTTACAGTGCTCTGCATTCTTTCAGTGCCATGAACGGACAGCTCAAGTCAGGCCTGGAGAGCAAGAACTACTCCACATAATGGCAGTGGTGTAAAATGTACTCCAATGTTTTAAAAGTATCAATACTGTAATGTATACATACTCGCAGCGCGACACATTGTGAGCTTGTGCATCGTCTATTTCATCAAATAGCCAAAATCTGAAGTGGTTACTGTATGTTTTGTAATAATAATCGAAATCTACAGAGTAGATAACTAGTAGTAACTAGTAGTAACTAAAGTTTTCAAATAAATATATAGGAGTGAAACTACAATATTTGCCTCAGAGATGTAGTGGAGTAAAAGTAAAAGTACTGGAAATCGGAAATACTCCAGTAAAGTACAAATACCTCAATTATTGTACTTAAATGTACTTAGTTACTTTCCACCACTGCACATCATAGTGTAGTCCCCATCATGACGCAGTGCGTTCATCTCCGTCCAGCGAGCTCGTTACTGCATGCTCGATTAAAACATGATGGATGACAACTGTTCCTTGAGATGAGCTTTAAGCGTGAGAAACGTTCCTCTCCAGCTGCTAGTTGGACCAGTCAGTAACAGGCACAGTGTCACCATGAGTTACAGCTGCTAGTTGGACCAGTCAGTAACAGGCACAGTGTCACCATGAGTTACAGCTGCTAGTTGGACCAGTCAGTAACAGGCACAGTGTCACCATGAGTTACAGCTGCTAGTTGGACCAGTCAGTAACAGGCACAGTGTCACCATGAGTTACAGCTGCTAGTTGGTACAGTCAGTAACAGGCACAGTGTCACCATGAGTTACAGCTGCTAGTTGGACCAGTCAGTAACAGGCACAGTGTCACCATGAGTTACAGCTGCTAGTTGGACCAGTCAGTAACAGGCACAGTGTCACCATGAGTTACAGCTGCTAGTTGGTACAGTCAGTAACAGGCACAGTGTCACCATGAGTTACAGCTGCTAGTTGGACCAGTCAGTAACAGGCACAGTGTCACCATGAGTTACAGCTGCTAGTTGGACCAGTCAGTAACAGGCACAGTGTCACCATGAGTTACAGCTGCTAGTTGGACCAGTCAGTAACAGGCACAGTGTCACCATGAGTTACAGCTGCTAGTTGGACCAGTCAGTAACAGGCACAGTGTCACCATGAGTTACAGCTGCTAGTTGGACCAGTCAGTAACAGGCACAGTGTCACCATGAGTTACAGCTGCTAGTTGGACCAGTCAGTAACAGGCACAGTGTCACCATGAGTTACAGCTGCTAGTTGGACCAGTCAGTAACAGGCACAGTGTCACCATGAGTTACAGCTGCTAGTTGGACCAGTCAGTAACAGGCACAGTGTCACCATGAGTTACAGCTGCTAGTTGGACCAGTCAGTAACAGGCACAGTGTCACCATGAGTTACAGCTGCTAGTTGGACCAGTCAGTAACAGGCACAGTGTCACCATGAGTTACAGCTGCTAGTTGGACCAGTCAGTAACAGGCACAGTGTCACCATGAGTTACAGCTGCTAGTTGGACCAGTCAGTAACAGGCACAGTGTCACCATGAGTTACAGCTGCTAGTTGGACCAGTCAGTAACAGGCACAGTGTCACCATGAGTTACAGCTGCTAGTTGGACCAGTCAGTAACAGGCACAGTGTCACCATGAGTTACACTGCAATGCTGAGGTTGGGATTGGGATACAGTTCAACCAAACCGTTTCTGTAAACGTAGTTAAGAATCTGCATGTCGGGTGTTTCTCTGACACGTCACGTGCCTCAGCATCATTTTGGCTTAACCTAGTGCTTTGCCTTAAAGATGGAGTGCTGTGATTTTTGTTTGTATGTGTATTTTTGGTTTCTTCCTGAAAGCCTTTGGGTCAAAAGGTCCAATCGAAATACACCACGTTAGTGACATCACAATATATCATCCCCTCCCCTAACACCTCCCCTTTAACATACAACAACAGCTGTGGGTTCGGCTTCAGTTCAGGTGGCATACCTGGCATACTTAATGAACTGGTGGGTGTGGCCACATAAGAACATCATTTTAACACTTCCTGTACACTTCCTCTGCCATCTTCCTCCTAGTTTAATCACCTGATGATCATGTTTTAGGGGGAGGGGAAGGGGGGGGGGGGGGGCGGGATCACGGCACACCATCTTTAATGTTACCAGAAATATATTTTTGCTGTAATAGTTTAACCATTAAACACCAGCATCCTTATTGTGGGGAAGACTTTAGCTGATATTTAATGTAGAGCGAATACAGTAAAATACACTATTACAGACCCACGAGGGACTCCGGAAGTAAACCATAAGCGATTAAATTAAGCTAATCAACATAATTCCATTTAGCACTGTTTATATACGGACAGCACCGTTTTCATGGGTTTCGCTATATGACGATCACCTCCAGGGGCAGGTGGGTACTATGAAGGGGATCCGGGCTTGAATTATTTGACACACGTTTGCGTTCATATCGGGGTGGGGCGGCTCAGGAGGTAGAGAGGCTGCTTGGGGAATCAGAAGAATCCCAGTTTGATCCCTGGCATAGTGCTGAAGTGTCCTTGAGCAAGACACTGAACCCCTAACCGGTTGGTCGCTGCCTTGGTGAATGTTTTCCTTTGCCATCGGTGTGTTCATTTTGTTGACTAAGACTAAAAGACTTATTTAGATAATTAGTCGACTGATACTAAACAATTTCAGCTGACAATATTTGACTAAAACGAATATGGTTCATATAATTTACTCTGATCTTCCACTTTGTAAGTGGATTGGGAGAAGAGTAAATTATATTGAAAGTCCTACTAGGGCATAGGAGCCATATATTAACAATATTATATTATTATGATTAATTATATTACTATATTTACATACTCTTTTTTTCTAGTTTTAAATAATTTTTTGCGACAGAATTATAGGTTTTTACTATTTTGGTCAGTGCTGAACCCCTTTAGTAAGAGAAATCTATGAAAATCTGGGAACTAAATCGTTACCAAGAAATGTCTTCACCAATGTGTTTCTAAAGGTGTCTAATAACATGTACTAAAAGTTTGAAATTCAACTCCCGTGGGAAAATTGAGTTATTAGCATAATATGTGACCATACCCATAACATCCTATATAAGGCAAAAAAGTCCAAATTTCATCATTCTTTAAGTAGCATGTGACATATGAAACTAGGTTGATTTCATGATTCTGAATCCATTCCAAGCATTAGTTTTGCACAAAAAACACTCCTTGGAAGGAAAACAGCCACACAAACGTGATGAGGTCAGCACATTTGGTCAACTGGATATGGCCTAATTTAGCCCAAGGAGTGTTTTTTTGTGCAAAACTAATGCACATTGTAACTAATGTTACAAATTTCTTGGTAACGATTTAGTTCCCAGATTGGTCAAATACCTGATAAAATGCCCTTACTACTTCCCCTTTTCCCTATTTTGAAAAACATTTTTGAATAGACATTCAAAAATGTTTTTCAAAATAGTAAAAATAGTTTTTTTATTTTAGGGATAAAGGGTTTAGCATGGAGGAAAATAGAGCCCTAAGTGTTCCCCCGAATAGCTCTACAATGAAGCAGTAAAGTTTAATATAAGATTTTCATGAAAATTGTATTGCATAGTAGATGTGTACAGTAGTGGTGTAGTGACCTAGTCCCATCTAGACATTTTGAACAGTGCTAAGTAAGGGACACGCGCAAGCTTCTGACAGTGCCGAGTGCCATCACTCAAACCTGTTTGACTGAAGGAAGTTATTGGTGAAGACAAATACAACATGGACAATCATTCGCATGAGACAAATTATGAGTCAAGCTGTATGCACGTTGCAACGGTCAAGAGTCATCTTTGCTGAACCTCAGGTTACTGAGAACAGCTACGTAACACTTTTAGCATGAAGTGGAAGCACTGTCTTAGCTTGTTCTAAAATATGTTTTATTGGGAATGATCACAGAGTACCCTCTGCAATAACAGCAGTCTTACAACAGTGTGGCTAAAGGCCTAATCTCCTGGTTGGGCCTTGTTATTGTCTCCCAGACTCCCATATCTCTGCTAAAATGGCTCAGCTCTTAAATCAAAATATACAGAGGGGGAGGGTAACAGAAAACAGAGCCATGGCTCTCATTCCTTCCTCTCTCTCTCTCTCTCTCTCTGTTTTGAGGGCTGGGATGTGACATATTTTGTTTTTTTTCATTGTCCTCCTGGTTGTGCTGGGATGTGGGAGGCGTATCAGATATCGCTGCCTTGGGCGCTTGCCAGCGCTGCTCGTTCATCACGCCCCCCCCACCCCCAACCCCCCACCCTCCACCCCCCTCCGGGGCATCTGGGAACGCGGGATGGACGGACGAGGACGACAGGTGTTCCTCCTCCAAGCACGGCTTAACACACCAATCAGGTGCTCACATCTCCAACCAATCGCCGGTTGGCTTCCGTAATCCGATCCAAGTTGTTGCAACTCATTAGCCAATCGTGTTGTGAGGTTATTGTTCTCTGTTTGGGGTTTTTTTTCCTTTGTTTTTTTTGTTTTTTTATTAGTGTGTTGCCATAGCAGGGACAAGTGGTGTTGTGTGACCTATATTTTACTATCAAACAATAATAGTTCCCTGAAAGTCCTGACTGATACGCCAGTCAACCCGGTAATATTAAACTGAGGCTTACATACTTTTGATTCAGATGAGTCTGTTGATCACATCAAAATAAATAAATGAAACACGGGGGGGAAAGCACATCAGGTGCTAGCTCGCGTTAGCCGTGATTGACGGTCGGATAATGCATTTTGTCACTTTTCCTCCTACCTGTGACGAATATCTGGGAATCTTTGATTAATGACGACTCTGCGTACTTCCACGTGTTGACATGTTTATAGTTCTTTGACAGATATAACACAGAATCACACAGCGCTAAACAGATGGAATTGAGGCCGCCCATCCGCCCAAAGAACAATGTTGGCAATGTACTGGCAAACGTATGGATGTACGCCCACTGCCGATGTCGACCATATCTCTTAATTGATTGCAATTGTCAATTATAATTCTGTGTGCTGATTATACATACGGTATGACATGCAGTATGCTATGTTTAACTCCCACTGGGCGACTTTTAAGTGAATGTTGAATTATGTTAAGCAGAAGTCAGAGCAAATCATCATTGTCAACAGTCTTCATCTCTCACACCGTCTGTGTGTGTGTGTGTGTGTGTGTGTGTGTGTGTGTGTGTGTGTGTGTGTGTGTGTGTGTGTGTGTGTGTGTGTGTGTGTGTGTGTGTGTGTGTGTGTGTGTGTGTGTGTGTGTGCGCGAGCGAGTGTGCGTAGCCTATACCCCCTGGGTGGTGGAACAAACCCAGGCACTGTCACACATACAGTAATTACTCTGCATTCTCTGCCCACCTCAAGTCACATCACTCACACCACAGATACTCTTGGTTAAGCACACACACACGCATGCACGCGCGCGCACAGGCATGCACACATCATCAGGCTTTCAGGCAATTAAAACAAATAAAAAAATAAATCAAATCAATTAGGTTTGAATCACAACTGGCTGTATTTTAGAACCCAAATGCGTCCTTAAAAAACACCGTTGTTGTGAAATGTACATTTTGAAATGTTGTGATAGTTTGTCAGCTTTCTGGAGATGCACGTCAGCGGCTCAAAGTGATGGGAACACTCGACCGAAACAGCAAAGAAAAGTGTGAGAGGGGGAGGGAGGGAGGGAGAGAGGGAGGGAGGGGGGAGAGAGAGAGGGAGGGAGGGAGGGGGAGAGAGAGAGAGAGAGAGAGAGAGAGAGAGAGAGAGGTGTAAGTCACAACTCGGATAATTACGCTACCCATTTGTGTACTAAAATGTGCACCTTCTGGAGCAAACTTGTGCTCATCGTGTAATCGTTTCAGTTTACCTGCGAATACTTGTTGTTTAAAAATAAATCAATCTTTTTAAAAGACCACATATGATATGAAATTGTTTTTTTTGGGGATTTAATGTAATTTCTTTCTCTCCAGGGTGAGGGAAAAACTAGCTGATCCTCAAAGTTTCAGAGTATATGTAATTTGGTGTAAAACAGTAGTACTTTAGGCACTCTCTCCACCAGTGAAATTAAATGAGACCCCGCAGGGGGTGTGTTGTAGGGTATTAACCCATTTTGGACTGAGATCGATTAAAAAAAAAGGCTTCAAAATCCTAAAAAAAATCTGAAAAACCCATGTTTCTGTGTCTGGTGCTCAACCTTTTTCATGTCAAGGACCCCCAGAATTAACTCTATTGGGCCACCGACCCCCATCTCAAAATATGTAGTTCCAGGGACCCCCCCAGAAGCCAATATTTTAGTTAAAAATGTTCGCTCTGAAATATATATTCAAAGATTTGCGCCACATTTTCACGATTTTTCAAAAATAGCAGATCTACAAGTTCATAGCGCGGCACTCGGTGCCGCGCTATGAGCTTGTAGATCTGTTATTTTTCAATAGCTAAAGTATAACATAACGCTTCAAACAACCAAAAGGGGTTCCCGCCCAGAATGGATTAAGTAATGTTTATTGATGTTTATTCTCTCAGGGAGCCGCATGGGGGGACGGAAAAAAAATCACTCTTCAGCTTTGATTAATCCCCCCCACCACCCACCCCACCCCTCGCTCCATGTGAACGATGAAGCTGTTGCGATTGCGAAAGTCGCTGCCTCTCCGGCCGTGACTAAGAGACATCACGGGAAGCATCTCTCTTTAATCCTCAAGTCGCTTTATGGAAAAATGGACTTTGGCCATAAGGACGTTGTGAAAAATGACGGCGGGAGAGACAACGACTAGATTTATGGCTGGTGAATTTGAATTGGGTGCCATCTCCTTTTCCCCTCTTGTACACGGACGGAGATCCTATCGGATGGGACTGGAAGAACGGATGATGAATGGCATTTTGTGCACTGTTGCTACAGCGGCTTGAAAAATCATAGGCTGAAGCATTGAAAAAAGAAAAAGAAAAAAGGGAACAAAATAAATACAAACAGTCTGGACCCAGCTGTAAAATGTGAAGCGATAGCCTATGTAAAAGAAAAAGTGTAACCACTTAAACCCTATAAACTTTGTTGACTTGTGTCCCCCAGGGCTGTATACCAGGTCCGCTCCTTTTTTCCCCCCTCAAGACCAAATCTTTTTGCCGCAAATAGCTGATCACGCGCTGCGATGCAATGCGTTCTAGATCATATATTTTCGGCAAATGTTTGCCCAATGTTTGCCTTTGGCATTTAAGCTGAAATCTGAAACTTAGTTTAATGAATGAAATGGTATTTTAACCAATTACAATATATCTAGTTATTTCAAGTAAGTAAGCCTTGCCGAGCCATGAGGCCCATAGGGCAGGCAGGAGCCTATCTCCTGTTTCTGTAGCGTGAGGCAGATTGATGTACAGTACAAGTACACCCCCTGGCCTGGACATGACGCTAGTATGTTGCTCTCTGCTTGACGCTGAGTGTCACGCAGGAAGGCACTGGGTCTTATTTTAGAGTCTTTGGTATGACCCGGCCGGGGATGGAACCATCACCTCCCAGTCTCAGGGTGGACACTCTTAACCACAAGGCCACTGAGCTGGTGTATATATACACTGTGTACACACTATAACTAGGCCATCATCAGTGGTTGGAGGTGGTCTCCATACTGTTTCATTGAGACATTTAGATCCTGATGCTGGGTAGGAAACCTACATTAGGTGTACCTAAAATGTGGTCTCATCATGTGCCAAATGGTGGCTCAGGGGTAGAGTGTCTGGATGGTAACCGTAAGGTTGCCAGTTCGAACCCGGGCTCCCTTGCATGGTTTCCGCTGCCATCGGTGTATGAATGGGTGAATCTCTGTAAAGCGCCATGGATAAAGGTGCTATATAAATGCACCATTTACCATTTAAATAAAAGTTTACGGGTTGCAGCATTCCAAGGAGAAAGACATGGTATATCTTCCGTTCATCAGCACTGTGCAGAAGCACCTGAAAGTGAGCTGCTATATTTGTTTCTTTCTTTGAGTCGCCTTCTTCTTTCATATCGGTGCTGCTGTGTGTTTCTGCTTGGCTGCCTCCAGGACTGACACCTCTCCCCTGTTCCTGGGATGTTCAGCCACCATCCTGGCTGCCCCCTGTGCCAGCCTGTCACCGTGCTTCGCCCGTCACTCCGTCACGACCATCCTGGCTGCCCCCTGTGCCATCCTGTCACCGTGCCGCGCCCGTCACTCTGTCACCAAACAACAAGTCCCCGAACGACCCAACGGCACACACACGCACGGGCCAAGACGCAGGTAAGAAAGAGGCACACATACATATAGACGTGCACGCATGTACGCACGTACAGACGCACACACGGACGCACGTGCACACACACACACACACGTATAGTATTACTATACCTGTGAAGACAGGACATTGACATTTTTGTATTTTATGAATACCATTTAAAAAATAGAATGTGGGGCATTTTTAGCCCTACGTCTAAACTCTAAACTAAGCTAAGTCTACAAGCTTTGCTGATTTGCAAACGGGTGCACTCTTAATATCTTCCCATTGCGTCATAACAATACAAGAAGCACAAACATCGACCAAAAATTGTCGCTATGACAACTTCAGGCTGCCACAGTTCATTGTTTCCCCTTCTGTCTGTGCTGTTTTAACATCATTACTGGTGTCCCTGCTGAATTCACTGCAGGTGTGCAGGAGAGTTCACACCGCTTATGGTTCATGGCCACGTGAAAAAGAGGGGAAAAAAGTAATTATGTGGCACAAAACAAAAACAGTCCATCGCAATCAGAGAGATCAACCCTAGCACTGCACGGGCCAAATCTTTGTGTGATAGAAACTTTATTTTATTTTATCTGTGATATGGATCTAGCTCCCTGGGTCTGAAATAAAGTATTGATTGATAAAAAATAATATTTTTTACCTTAACCACTTGAACTCTAGCACCACTAGATAGCAGATATACAAGCTTTGCGTAGCTGGTGGATGTGCTATTTTCAGCGAAGAGGTTTGGTGTACACTGGGAGAAAAGAGCAGACCAGGCCTGTACCGTCTGCGTAGAGGCGGCCCGAGCATTGTGGGTTCGAGTCCCGATCCTGACGCCCTTTGCTGCATGCTCCACTCCCCATTTGCTGTCTACTGTACCTACTGTACTATCAACCAGTAAGACGCCCTGCAGGTCAATGCTTTTCCAAATATCGTATCAAAGTTTGAAATCCATTATCCACTAATCATCTCATTATACGTCATACTGCACAGGCTTTGATTTTGAGTTTGAGAAAAATCGATAATAGGCATTTCAACGTGTCCATTTCAACGTGTCCATGGCAGGAAGCGTCTTCGTGAGATGAGATGGAGATTATTGTTTCTTTGGTGTGATGGAAAACAAATCCACTCAAAAACTTAAGAAATGTGTAGAAATATGTAGCTACAAATAGATTGAGATGGCAAACCTTTTTTTTCTTCTTTCATGTTGATGTGCCACCCAAAATGTAGACAATGCAACTTTTGTTTCCCCCAAACTGGTTGGCTGCATGTAGAACAGCAAGAACACACTGAGGTTTAACCACATAGTAGTTGACTACTATAACACTAGTCAGTAGTCAAACTATACTGTATTTCATTATTATTATTATGTTATAATTGCACCCAGGGACGTTTTTACAAGCTACGGCCGTGCCAAGTCCTGCAAAGGACGCGGTGTGATTGGCAGTTGTACCTTGTGAGTCGTGAGACTGTTATTTGTTTGTTTGTTTGTTTGGGAAGCTTATGTGGTGAGATTTGTTTTGGCTTTAATCCCAGCATTGCATTGAACAACAACCCTTCCCCGGCAAAGAAAGAAAAAGTCTCCGACTTTTGTCGGAAAATGCTGTGTGTGTGTGTGTGTGTGTGTGTGTGTGTGTGTGTGTGTGTGTGTGTGTGTGCACGAGTGAGTGAGTGAAGCTCCCACCCTGCAGCGGTGTGACAGAGGGGATTGAGCGACTCCACCCCCCACCCCCCCCCAAGCCCTTATGATAATAGACAGCTGTGGTTGTGAGGGGGTAAATCTCCTAATGACCCCCAGTCACATTAATTGGGGGGCCTCGTCAACATCTGTGCGGGTTGTGGCGGTGACGGGGGCGGGCGGTGTGCTCGCCTGTCGCTGACATCTGACAGCTCGCTGCACCTGTGCTGCTGCCGAGGCCGCTGGAGGGAGGATGTGCAGAGGTGCGCCACCTCTGTACATCCTCTCACCTGACACACACCGACAGACAGACAGACAGACAGACAGACAGACAGACAGACAGACAGACAGACAGACAGACAGACAGACAGACAGACAGACAGACAGACAGACAAGACAGACCACTCAGTACTGAGTCTTCTCTGTCAAAGTTCAAAGCGGTTACTTTTCGAAAAAACAAAACAAAAAACACCTGTGTTACACCAGGTGTAGTTATTTAGTCACAAGCACTTGTTAGTGCTTTTAATTGGTTTCTCTCTCTCTCTCTCTCTCTCTCTCTCTCTCTCTCTCTCTCTCTCTCTCTTTCTCTCTCTCTCTCTCTCTTTCTCTCTCTCTCTCTCTCTATATATATATATATATATATATATATATATAATCCATATAGACAGACTTAACCAGCTTCACGTTTACGTTCAATTTGCTGCACGAAGAAGTAGAGCATGAATTTAGTGATTGTGTGTGTGTGTGTGTGTGTGTGTGTGTGTGTGTGTGTGTGTGTGTGTGTGTGTGTGTGTGTGTGTGTGTGTGTGTGTGTGTGTGTGTGTGTGTGTGTGTGTGTGTGTGTGTGTGTGTGTGTGTGTGTGTGTGTGTGTGTGTGTGTATACATTACTGTGTGTGACCATAACATGTGTGCATACGCTGCATGCCATAGAGACAAAGACACTGATTGAGAGACAACACAAGACAATAGTCAAATCCCAAAGCCAGAAAGCCCTGCTGCGAGAGAGAGACACGCGCGGCTGCATCGACGCAAATTATCGGTGCACGGCCTCGACAATTTGCGGTTCACAAAAGTGCAAAGAGAAAAAGAATCCACTGGCAGAGAACTTCACAGCCTCACAGCAGCGCTCAGACAGACAGCACCATACATACACATAGAGAAAATACCCCCGCGCGCGCGTGCTGTGCAGCCAGTCAAACTGCACTTCATCACACTAAAAGAGAGTTTCAACCCTAAACTCGCTTTTTATTCGTGGCATTTTGTACAGGAGGAGAAAAAGTGCTAGTTGAGGCATTATTTCTAGCGGGGGAGAAAGTTGCATCATTTGTCAGACGGCTACTAAGCTTCGGCACATATAAGAGCCCTCTCAGCTCTTGACTGAAGTCTATAGGAGCCATGATGTTGCCTCACACCGTACGCCGCGCACTTGGTTGTCACACACCCTAATCTCTCAACCCGCTGCATTGTGGGATATCCTGTTGGCTCTTTCCTCCCACGGCCCTTAGCTTGTCTCGTGGACGTGTGAGCGCGTCACCACGACGACGTGTCCGCCGCCATGTGTTCGGCTCGTTCTCCCGCCCGTCCTCAGAAAAAAGAAAAAAGAATGACGGCCGGGCTGTGAGAGAGCTGAGCTGTCATGATCCCTCAATAGCAGCCGGCTAATTGCTGACCCTAACAGGCCCAATTAGCACTTACAAGCTCGGCCGCGAGGGCCCATGGGAGCCGTCGGCGCAGACGTGCGGACGAGACACGCGCGGCCACCGCTCGCTCGGCGCGTCTGGCTGAGCTATATAGCGAGCACAAAGACGGGTCCGTGCTGCAGCTGCGTGGCCTGCTTTCCTTTCTTCTGCCTCCCGCGGCTTTATCTCTCTCTCTCTCTCTCTCTCTCTCTCTCTCTCTCTCTCTCTCTCTCTCTCTCTCTCTCTCTCTCTCTCTCTCTCTCTCTCTCTCTCTCTCTCTCTCTCTCTCTCTCTCTCTCTCTCTCTCTCTCTCTCTCTCTCTCTCTCCGTCCTTTTCGTCTGTGTCTGCCTTGGCCAGGCTCGTTGCTGAGGCCCCCGGAGACCTCCTCAGAGAGTTCTCTTGAAGTGTTGGGGCGTCGGAGGCACACTGAGGGACAGAGAGAGAGAGGGAGAGAACACTGGAGCTGCTATCACGACAGCAACAAGCATGTAATCAGGGCCTCTTTTAAAGTGGCGTCTCAAAGAGCATGAGGCTAATGTGTGCAACTTGGACTGATATTTTCGATAAAGCCCCGCATTTAGTCGCTGGCAAATGTTCCCCCCTTTTTTTCTCCCCTCCCCCCCCCCCCCCGAGTGTGAAATGTGATAAAGACGTACATCTCCCCGCTGATAAGGGAAACGCGGGGAGGAGCCGGAGTAGCTGAGCACACAAAGAGGGTCTGTCAAGAAGACGTTGGGAGTTAGTTTGGTGATCTTTACAAGCCGCGCAACTCTCCCACTGAAAGGAAATGAAAAAAATAAAGAGGAAGAGGAAGAAGGAGAGAAGGGAAGGGAAATCTGCGAAGTTGATTAACGTGGGCTGGACCGCTCGTCCCTCATCTATTCTGTTATCTTCATTATTTGGAAGGCATTAAGCCATTCAGGACGGGAACACCCTTTGGGTGTTTTAAGCATTATGTTATACTTTAGCGGTTGAAAAATTGCAGATCTACAAGCTCGTATAGTGCCACGCCATACAAGCTTGTAGATCTGCTATTTTTTTAAATTTGTGAAATTGTGGCGCAAATCTTTGAATATATTCTTTCAGAGCGAATGTTTTTAACTCAAATCTTTGCTTCTGGGGGAGGTCCCTGGAACAACATATTTTCAGATGGGGGTCGGTGGCCAATTACATATATTGAGTCCTTGACAATGAAATGTTTGAGAACGACATAGAGTCCTTGACATGAAAATGTTTGAGAATGAAATAGAAACGTGGGTTTTTCCAGAAAACCGTCATGATTTAGAAGCCATTTAGTTTAAAATCTGTTCTCAGTCCTAAATGTGTTAACCCATTTTGGGCGGGAACCCCTTTTTGGTGTTTTAAACATTATGTTATAATTTAGCTATTGAAAAATAGCAGATCTACAAGCTCATAGCGCGCCGCGCTACGAGCTTGTAGGTCTGCTATTTTTGAAAAATCGTGAAAATATTTATTTCAGAAAAACGAAAATTTAAAAGATTTATTTTAAATTTCGAGGTCAGTCGTAAACGTGTTAAAAGAGGCCAGGGATGGCAGCTTGGGGAGAGGGGGCTCAGGAGGTGGTGGGGGAAGTTCTATGTGCCGGGATACTAATTACAGTGTCCACTAATAGCGCCTCAAGTAAACCAGGCCAATGTATCTTGCTTGATGAGAACATGCATCAACCAGCTTAATTGAGAGTAAAATGAGGCAGGCGTGCCACAGGACCTATTAATCAACATTGATGAATGAAAGTGTAATTAGATGTGGAAATACAAAAAAAAAAAAAGAAAGGATAAGGAAAAGCAATCGGTTAACTTAAAGTAAAGGCTATTGTCGTTACTTTGCGATATTACACACATTAAGATAGTATCCCCCAACGTGCACTGCTCTCTGGACCACTGTTGTTCTTGTTATGTCCAGAGAGACCTTCACCGCCCCCCTCCGCCCGCCACCCCCCCCGCCGGCCGCCATTATAATAACATATAGGTATATAACATCCTGTTTGCTGAGGCATCGTTTTGATTACGTAGATATTGTACATCTTCGTGCGTTATAATAATAGTCAGAATCGCCGCACCTGTGCATCATCGGCAAGAATTCAGACGATGCACCTGCACTCCGACGGCAGACTAATTAGTTTATTCAAAGCACCTCCATCAACTGCAGCCGCTTGATAAATACATCTCTGCTCCCCTTTAGCCCCGCACCCATGGTGATTATTACTGCTATAACGCTGTAGTCTCTCTACCTACTCTCTCTCTGTCTCTCTCCCTACTCTCTCTCTGTCTCTCTCCCTCCCTCTCTCTCTGTCTCTCTCCCTCCCTCTCGCTCTGTCTCTCTCCCTCCCTCTCTCTCTGTCTCTCTCCCTACTCTCTCTCTGTCTCTCTCCCTCCCTCTCGCTCTGTCTCTCTCCCTCTCTCTCTCTCTCTCTCTCTCTCTCTCTCTCTCTCTCTCTACTCCCATACTAGTGTTTTACCAGCAAGCGGAACGGGATTAGAAAGCTCTGCGTTCCTAAACTCACTCACATCCATAATGTCTGCTGTGCTGTGCGTGTGTCTCCTCGGCACTTCAGAGGGTTTTATAAAACAGCGGCAGCATCCGTCTTTGATTTCTGAACATGATCGCGTCGACACTTTTCAAGGGTTATTTAAAACCATTGTGACCTGGCTGAGACCAGATTCTACTAAATGTATGTTCTTCTAAATCCATGACAGTTTTCCTGAAAAAAAGTAGCTCAAACCTTTTTTTCATGTCAAGTTCCCACCAGAATATGTTTTGGCCGCCGACCCCCCCCCCATCTGAAAATATGTTGGTCCAGGGACCCCCCAAGAAGCTAAGATATGACTCTGAGTTAAAAAACGTTTGCTGTGAAAGAATATATAATCAAAGATTTGCACCACGTTTTCGTGATTTTTCGATTATCTTTTATGAACTTGTAGATCTGCTATTTGTCAACGGCTATAACGTTTAAAAATAATATTTAAAATAGTTAAAAGCGATAAGGCGACACGGACGCGTTGCCGTCCTGAACGTGTTAATGTCATGAGACTATACCGGATCTTTGTTTTTGTGGGTTTTTTCTTCCCGGCGTAGCGTGACATATTCAGCCTTAATCTGGTGTTTATTGTTCGTCGCATTTATCTTGCGCTGCAGCGTTTCCCTTCCCTGACATTGACATTCAGCGCATGCAGGTCCTGCAACAGCAACAGCCCCATGAGCTATGTGAATAAACACACACACACACCAAACACAACACCCTTGAAACGCCATAATCCCTTTTGTTTTGGTGGAGGCTCTTTTTCGCTGTGTATGCAAGGGGGAAAGCCTCGGTCTGTCTGTGCACGCATGCACACACACACACACACACACACGTGCACACGCATGTGTGTGCACGCACACACACGCATGCACGCGCCGTGCGTGCGCACAACACACACACACGCTCACACATACACAGATACATAAATTGTGTATGTGCGTGCATGCACAAGCGTGCTCACATACACACACACCACACACACACACACACACACACACACACGCACGCACGCACGCTCTTCTCACTTTTCCCTTTCAAAAGCTCTTATCTATTTATAGACTTTGATATGTAAACCTATGAAATCTTACCTCAGGCGAGACAATCAGGGCCGTTCTTCTTCAATCCGCTGGAATCAAAAGACACACAAAAAAGGGAACAAAAAAAGAGAAACGGATGAGAAAGGCGAAAAGACAAAAGAGGCACAATGTAAGAAGAGAGAGAGCAGTGCAGTGGTTGATAATTAGAGCCAAAGACAAGGCAGATTAGGACAACGTTTCTCACCAAACGCTCTCGCAACGAGAGCCAGACTGACAGAGGAAGCCATGTGTTTTATTTTTGAACCGAGCGCTCACATTGCCTCCCGTCGCCTCGCGTTAGCGGCAGCTATACGTGCTGCATGCTGCTATGCTGGTGGTAGGAGAGAAGGGGAGGGGAGGGACCTGGTGCTCTGTCATGGGACGATGCACCCTAGTATCTGAGGCGCGCCATAATGAAGTGGACATTTTGAGGAATAAACGTGTCAACGCTGACCAAATTTGGCGGGCGCCGACTCTAACGCGGCATAGCAGCGCCGGACGTGAGTGGTCAGCTCAAGTTTTTCTCTCCCCCGCTCCCTCTGACATCATAGAAAATGGCCCCGGCTGAAATTAGCCCCAACCCCCGGAATGACATATCTCTCCCGCGTAAGCCGTGTGGACGTGGCGAAGCGGCTGAACGTGAAATCCAAATCAACACATTGTTTTTGCGATGTCAGAAGCAAGCCAGGGAACGACCATCACTCTCTGGCTCGGGGATATTTGTGTTGTCAAAACCAAAGCCGGGCAAACGGTTTGAAATAATCCAATCCGGCGAATCTTGACTCGTTAGGGTCATTATGCATGGCTTGACCTCGTTCTGTAGGGATAGATCTGGCCACAGCAGAGCGGAGTGGTGCGGGCGGACAGGGGGGCTGTCCGCGCAAACACGTTGGAACTTCCTCTCCGTCAATACGAGTGTGACGCGACGCACTCTGAGAGGTTCAGAGACGGGTGGCTGCCTGGTGGAAGTATAGCACGACACCCGTTGACTCCGGAGCCCTTTAGCCCCGCGGTAACAAACAAGACAACACCAATACCGTCACTTCTGGGGAGAGGGAGGGAGGGAGGGGGGGAATAAACAGTGTGGCTTAACCCATTTTGACCTGAAAAAATGGCTTCTAAATCCTAATATTTTTCTGAAAAACGTCTGTTTCTATGTCAGTGGTGCTCAACCTTTTTCATGTCAAGGACCCCCAGAATTGTCTGAATTTGGCTGCGGACCCCCATCTTAAAATATGTTGTTCCAGGGACCCCCCCCCCCGCCCCCCCAGAAGCAAAGATTCGCTCACAAGCTCGTAGCGCGCCATGAGCTTATAGATCTGCTATTTTTCAATAGCTAAATTATAACAATGTTTAAAACACCAAAAGGGGTTCCCGCCAAAAATGGGTTAAGAGCATTACGCTATTGTTGTGCGTGAAGCAGAAATGCTCTGTTTTGAAGGGAGAATTCTGACATGAAAAATAAGAATTTCTACATTCCTGATACCCCCCCCCCCCCCTTCCCCCACCCCTTTCTGGAATGCAGGCTCGATATCAAGCACCCGACAAATAAATCTCCCTCGTGTAGAATTCAGCACTTTCCAATCCTTTTCAGACTGGCCTGATATGTTTTCGTATTATATATCTGCGTTTAATGGTATGTTGATTCATTGTCGATTTCCCCCCGGCCATCTCCATCACTTCATCCCCATGACATGACACAACCAAGAGGAGGCAATCCTCCCCCAAGCTTGTCTCCCCGTGTTTCAGAAATAATAAATACACTTTTTAATGGCCGACTTTATGTTTGGTCCCGCGCCAGCGTCGTCGGGCTTGGCAGTGGCACTAAAGATGTAATCACGGCGGTGCGACGGGCAGAAGATGGACGAGTGAGCGGGACAGGTGGACAGGTGAGATAAGGCTGGGCTCGTTGAGCGCCAGGCAAGTCACAGCCTGGATTTGTGTGGGTGTCCGCCGCCGGACGCTTAACCCATTCAGGACGGGGACGCGTATGTGTCGCCTTATCGCTTTTAAAACCACTTTTAAACCGTTATTTTTAAACTTTAGCTGTTGAAAAATAGCAGATCTACAAGCTCGTAGCGCGGCACTGCTATTTTTGAGAAATTGTGAAAACGTGGCGCAAATCTTTGAATATATATTCTTTCACAGTGAACATTTTTAACCCAAAATTTGCCTCTGGGGGGGTCCCTGGAACAACATATTTTCAGGTGGGGGTCCGTGGCCAAATGCAGATAATTCTGGGGGTCCTTGACATGAAAAGGTTTGAGCTGCACCAGATTTTCTTTGGAAAACATTTAGTAGAATCTTGTCCCAGGTCTTTACGGATTAATAGCTGATGGCAAGGCGCGATTGGGATGACCATTTTAAATCTATCCGGCTCCAGTTTTTCCCTTGACCTTATTCCCTTCTTCTCTTCTCTGTCTCGCACGTGAGCCTCGATCACGCATCGCAGAATATTTAAAGGATGATTTAGGCTTATTTAGTTGCACGCCGGTGTCGTCGCGCGACCGGAAATAGTCCTTCAGCAAGCTCAACATGGCGCGTCGCGAGCTTGTAGATCGGCGGCTATTTCCGGCAAAGTGTAACTCACGCAGGGTTTAGTGTGTTGGTTTCCAGGTGTACATCAACCAGTCACCCCCTGTAAGATTTATCTGATGGATAATGTTCTTTTGAAAATGGTCGAGTTGGGGAAGATGGGAATCAAATGAAATGTTTAGTCCATCTCTCTGAGCCTTAGGGCTGATTCATACTCCTATTTTACCGCTGTAGTGCCGAAATGATTTCAGTAGCACCGAAGAGCCGACTTTAGGACGGTACCCGCCCCCCCCCCCCGAACCTCAAATGACGTCACATTGTAGGCTCTACAGAGCCGAACCGACTTTTATTCGGCTCTAAAATAGGAGTATGCATCGCGCCTTAGCGTGTGCAGTTTCATACAATGGATCCCCCACCAGAGCAGTATACCTTCAATTGACACCAAGAGACACAATTGTAGCCTATAGCAGTATAATTCATAATTCATATATGGCCGCTGTACGGTCCTTGCCTTGTATATCCACATTCAACTTTTTTTCGTTTTTTGTCAATTACAGGTAAAACAGTAAAAGTATAGCGCAAAAAAAAACTCACGGTGCGTCGCCTGATCTTGTAGATTACAATTTACAATTTAGGCATTCAGCAGACGCTCTTAATCCAGAGCGATTTACAGTAAGCAAGAACAACACATGGTAATACATCAAATACATAGAAATAGGCCTAGATCTGCTGTCTTTACTAAATAATATTGTAAAATACTTTAAAGTGAAATTTGGTTAAGTCTGTCTGTGGATTATATAAATATTGAATCAATAAAAAGTGTTAACAAGAGCTTGTGACTAAACAATTGGACTATATTGGAACACAGGTATACATTTTGTCCATTTCCTGAAAAGTAACAGTTTTGGACATACAAGGATTCCCACCCGACAGTAACAATATTCATAGATCCACTGTGGTACAGAAATAGCAGTGGTTTAAGTATACTATACATATGTCGTTGCTGTTGTGTGGAAAACTTGTATGTCCAAAACCGTTCGGCTAATTTCACTATTTTATTTCTTTTTTTTAATCATAAAAAAATGAAATAAAATTGTGAAATTATTATTTTCACTACTTTTGTATGACTAGAGCGGTGCCCGTTGGAGCCTCTACAGTGGTGCCGGTTGGACACTGGCCTACTTGGAGCAAGTTGGAAATGCATGCCCCACCCAGATAGTATGTCTGTGTCCCTTTTATGCCCATTTATGGAGTCAGTCAGAATGATGTCAGAACAGGCCAGCATCATATATGGTCACTGCCCATGTCCAGAACAGGGCAGAGGCGTTTTTGGGGCGGTTCTGGACAACCGTGGGTCCGACCGACCCGACACCGCCCACTGCACCCCCCTGTGGTGGTGCGGAACGCGCGTGTCGAATTTGAAGTGGGTGGGGAGTAACGGAGTTACCTCGATTACACACACAGGCAGACGGACAGAGACTTGGTGCATTTTTAGAGAGATAGATGAAGCAGGGCATTCATTTACGGGGGAAAAAATACAAACCTGGACATGCAAAGTTTCTGCCTGACAGATAGAAATATGCATTTAAATGGTATAATGGGTCTACTTCTGTATACTCTATAGACTACGTAGCCATTTTCTAGCACTTTCTAGCCATTTTCCCTGGAACAACATATTTTGAGATGGGGGTCCGGCGGCCAAATACATCTAATTCTGGGGGTCTTTGACATGAAATAGTTTGAGCACCACTAATTGAAGAAGGTTTTTCAGAAAGATGTCAGGATTTATTTTAGAAGACATTTAGTAGAATCTGGTCTCAGGATTAAGTATACAACATAATGTAGAGTACTTCTTCCACCACTGGTGATCAATGCCTGGCCCGCTCTGTGAACAGAGTCGTGCCTTTGTTCCGCGCAGACGGTGGATTTGAGCGGTGAGGTTTTGATGGACGTGGGTGGACTTGTCACACATGTGGGCGTGTTATCGCTTTGTTGTGTGAAACCGAGACAAAAGACGAGTGGATGAGAGCTGTGATTTTTCATTTCTCTTTTTTTTTCTTCCTCTTTTTATCTCTGAAGTGCAAAAAAAAATGTTTCGGGAGTGGGAGAGAGAGAGAGAGAGATTATAACATGTTGTTCAGGAACCAAAATAGATTGATCAGATCGTTGAGATATGAATAACAAAGGGCTTTTGTTTGTTAATTTTTGCCTTCTGTGTTTAGTTGTTTTTCCTCCTTTCCCTTTGCCTTTTTACTTTGCCTGTGTTGTGTTTAACATCTCCGTGATCCTCACCTCCCGTTCAACCTTCCATTCCCATTATTCCATCAGCGGTAAATATGGAAACACGCTCCGTATTTACACACCTCCCGGTAATTAGACTCATGCATCCCTCAATAGATACACAAAAACAAAAACAATAACCTAATTAGGTGTACGGTTCCGTTTCGCCCGGGCTCCACACCTGCGTAACAGTCTGCGTGATTGTCTATAGCAGGGAGTGCACCTTTTGCACACATTTGCATGTCTGAAAATGCCACTGTATGTGCAGGTGCGTGTATCCGTGTGTGAGTGAGTGCGTGCGTTTTGTCCATGCGTGCACGTGCACCGGCCCCTAGGGGTGAAGGTCCGCCAGCCTGCGGTGAACACCGGCCGGGCCCCCAAGGGCCCCGCGGTGACTGGCCGTCAGACACGGCCCCCCCCCCAGGCTGTCTGGGGGGGGAACCCAGAGGGCTGCAGGGGAAGTGGGGAAAACACCTAGGATTTACCTGCACTTAATCCCCACGGAGGGGTCAGAGCCTACTGGGCTCCTGCTGAAGCTCTTCCCCAGAACAACACCTGCGATCCATTTACTACTGAGAGAACCAATGTTCTTAAAGAGGCCCCCTGGGAGCCCTAAAAACAAGCTGTTTGTTTGTGTTTGTGTATATACAGTTATTATAAAAGGGCTAAGCTCTGTGTGTGCATGCGCTCTAGGTGTGTGTGTGCTCTGTGCGTGCGCGTGTGTGCGTGCGTGCGCCTCGTTTTTTCATGCATACATGGCTTAATTGTGTACTGTATGTGGCTGGACAGACAGACAGACAGACAGACAGACAGACAGAACACAACCAGTGCACTGTATAGCGCTCAATTCAAATCCCATGGATGACTTCACTATTCCGGCATTTGTCACCTTTTTTTGTGAGGGAGGTGACAAGCGCGTGTAACCCTTCACTCAAATGTGACAGATGTAGAAGTTGATGACACCTCCGACATGCCGCGCGTCTCGTGGTCCACAGACAGACAGACAGACAGACAGACAGATGCCCACCCCCCGCCCACCCCCATCTCCAAAGGCGCCAGTGTTACCTGCGGGTGCCCCTGCCCTGACAAGAAATGATCTCACAGTTGTTCTCGGGCTGCGTTTAATGATGGATGAACCCGCAGTCGCGGGAACATTTGACAAGCCACTGTCAGCCGAGACAAGCGAGAGTGAGTGAGTGAAAGGGAAGGAAAGGAAAGGAAGGGGAGGTATATTATGGAAGGGACGGAGCCGCAAATACAGACACTCACACACACACACACACGCACAGGATGAGGAAGATAGACCACAGATGATGGCAGATGGAGTGAGGGCGGGAGGGGGGGGGGGGGGGGAGGGGGAGAGGAGGGGGTGTTCAATCTGTGGCATTGACAATATGTTGTCAGCCCCACACTGGGGGGAGACGTGACAGGCTGGCAGGTGGGCCGCGGCTGTCTGTGTCACTCTCCTCGGAAGATCAGGGGCGCCGAGACGCGCCGAGATATGGATAATCCCGGACAACCGTCGTTTCTGAAGCCTATCAGTGCAGCACACACACGCCTGCCACGGTGGCACATGCACGGGCACGCGGGCGTGAGAGCGCATGTGTACACACACACACACACACACACACACACACACACACACACACACACACACACCCAAACACATAATAAAAACATGCAAATAAAAACACATAAGCACTGCGCACAGGACACGCTACCATGTCACGCGCATGCACACACACACACACACACACACACACACACACACACACATGCACATACTATAGAGACACACACACACACTGCGGGTGTAAAGTTACATCGCCGATCGCTAATTACCGCCACAGTGCCAGGCATCCTGAGCCGGGGCTCCAAATTACACGGCTCAACCACAACAAGGGCGATGTGCCCAGCAGTCATTTGTCAGACTAATTATTTGTCTTGGGCTTGTAATTGCAGTGCGAACAGGTACTCAGGTAATTGTGTGGTGAGCTGCAATGTTAACCCATTCAGGCCTGACGTCGAAATTTAAAAAAAAAAGTTTTCTAAATCATGACAATTTTCGGAAAGATTTGAGGCACATTTTAACGATTTTTCAAAAATAGCAGACCTACAAGTTCATAGCGCGCCACTCGGTGGCGCGCTATGAGCTTGTAGATCTGCTATTTTTCAATAGCTAAATTATAACATAATGTTTAAAACGCTAACGCTAACGTGACATGGATGCGTTCCAGGTATCAATGGATTAAGTGATGCTTTCCCTCCATTTGCAGTGCAAGATGAAAGGAGGGAGAGACACTTTGCTGAGAATGTGTGCGTGCTTCAATCCGAGGCCTCCCCAATCAGACTCTAAAAATATATGCCGTGGATATATATATATATACTGCCTTAGCTCGCCGAGATGAATGAGAAATGCACCTTGATGTTGAAATCACCATCGCTGGTAATGGGTCTCTCTCTCTCTCTCTCCGTTAGACGGACTACCTCACCGAAATGATGTAAATAATCAAATCCCTCGAGTATCCTGCATTATGGGTTCATTAATCACGCGCCAAAGTCGTTGAGGGTAAAACGTGATAAATGTTTAAAGAAAAAGAGGCGGAAATAGTACAAAAAAAGAGGGGGAAATAGTTAAAACCAGAAGAGGGTTTGTATTTACAGTATGAGCAATAGTTGCCGTCATTCGGAGGAGCACATTTCTATTTTCCCTGGCATTATACATATGGCTGAATACAAATAGAAACAGGCAGGCCGCTGTCATTTGCGATGACGTTTGGTTGACTCGCACTGTCACCTATCATCAGTGGCCTCTTGTTGTTGTTATTTTTAAACACGCATCCCATCCCATGATTCCGCACAGGGTCACGTAGGGCAGAGTGGACATCATGTCAGCTTGAATATTATAATGATAAAAAAACAAAAAAAATATAGAGATTTTTTTCTTTCTTTATTTTTTATTTGCCCTGAACCTCCCGCTGTCCGTGAGAGCTGTCTGATCTGGACAGTCTGGATGGAGGGAATCAGTCTCAACCGTGGGACGGTCTCTGATGGATCTATCTTGTAACGTTTCCGCCGCGCACACTGTACTGTATGTAGCCCAGGGGCCTTGGTCATACTGTATGTAGCCCAGGGGCCTGTAGAGATGTCCCGGTATCCATATCGGCCCTTATCGGTCGATATCGGTATCGGCGGTACCGGTAACAACCGATCCGACACAGGGGTAAGGGGTTGACACTGACACTGTATCGGTATTCGGTATCGTTGTCGGCTAACACAGAAATTGTGGTATCGGGATCGGATCGGGAACGAAAAACGTGCATCACTGGGTGACACTGTATATGTAGCCCAGGGGCCTCGGCGTTCTTTGTGAGCGGCGAACATGCGAGCTCTTGAAAAGGGATCCATAACTACCAGCGACAGCTGGGGCGGCGCGGGCCTGGCCTTACACGGAAAAGGCCGCGGCTACATGAAAAGGCAGAGACATGAGAGAGTCTTCTTCTCCCCCTTGCCTTATCCCATTTAGACCTGAGTTAAAAACATTCGCTCTGAAAGAATATATATTCAAAGATTTGCGCCACATTTTTACGATTTTTCAAAAATAGCAGACCTACAAGCTCGTAGCGCGCCACTCGGTGGCGCGCTATGAGCTTGTAGATCTGCTATTTTTCAATAGCTAAATTATAACATAATGTTTAAAACACCAAAAGGGGTTCCCGCCCCAAAATGGGTTATACCTTGCTCCCAAATGGCACAGTACACGGCCTGGTCGTGTCGTTTTCATGTGCGCCAGCAGGGCAAGAAACACCAGCCTTAGCATCAGTATCAACGTTTTTTTTTCCTCCAGAGAAACAAAATGTTCTCTTGCTAACAGAATGTGTCTGGGTGTCCATCAGTTCTCCCGACGCCACGTTTCACTTGCGTTCCCTGGATTTTAAGGTTGTTTTTTTTCCGCAGCTCGCCCCATGCTAGCATGGCACAGTCTGTGTAATGTACACCAATTCAACTGTGGGTCTGTGGAGGATGAGAATAAGGAGTAGGCGTGTTTTTCTTTCTCTCTCTCTCTCTCTCTCTCTCTCTCTGTGTCTTTCTCTCCTCACGGTGCAGACACCACGGTGCCATCTGCTTTGCATTTGTTTAACAAAGATTTATTGTGCAGTAGGACACTAATCCAAAACACACACACACACACACACACACACACACACACACACACACACACACACACACACACACACACATCTCGCCTTCCCCTCGTCACAGACCGCGGGAAAAAAAAGGAGAAAGAAAAGAAAAAAACAACAGTGAGGGATGTGGAATTGGAAACGCTTGCCGCTTCTCTTTGTCAACTCACACTCTTGACGAGAAAGAGGAGAGAGGAGAGAGTCGGCTGGCACACAGAGGTGGGAATGCCAATTACGGCCTCCTCTGCCTCCGTGTGGCACACTCGACCGCGCTGATTTGAGCTCGGCTACAATTATAAACTTGTCACACTCGTGTTTTTTTTTTCTTTTTCTTTTTTTTTTTGCTGTAGGTGGAAGCACAAGAAGTACGGGGAGGAAAAATAAGAAATCAAACGTGGAACAAAATGCCTCGTCTGTAGCTTAGCGACGACGAGGGAGTTCATTTTTTATAACCGTGGCAAAGAGGGATGCTCTGCACTTAGACTTAGACGTTCCAAAACGTTACGGCTCAACGCACGGGGTTTTTAGTCGTGGCGTAACGGAGGAAAAGAGGTCACCGTGGCTCTAAGGAGCAGCGCTCATCATGTCAGCCGGTGTAAACGGGGCTATGTGGCCCCTCTCCTTGTTAACCCATTTTGACCTGAGATCAATAGTTTTCTGAAAAAGCTATGTTTCTATGTCGGTCGTTCTTCGATTTTTCAAAAATAGCAGACCTACAAGCTCGTAGCGCGCCACTCGGTGGCGCGCTATGAGCTTGTAGATCTGCTATTTTTCAATAGCTAAAGCATAACATAATGCTAACACCAAAAGGGGTTCCCGCCCAAAATGGGTTAAACTCTCGCCTGTCCTGTCCAGATGAACCCGCGGATATATCCCGCGACTCCACCTGCCCTCTTTGTCACCCGCATGCCAGGCTAGAGAGGAACGGGTCCAAAGGGGGCAGGGTCTGTGTGCCCCGGCGGCTTGGGAAGAGGCCACCCTGCGGGGTTGGGGTGGGGTCCCCTCAGAGACGACAGGGTGGGGTCAGAGGTCCCCCTGGGATATGGCGGAGGGGGGGGGGGGGGTCAGGCTGTCGAGACGCTCCTGGAACATTTTGCGTGCATGTTCTCTTACTGTAAGGGGTGGGGGGGGGGGGTCCCCCATCTGCCAAGTGGTACTACCAGAGTGCTCATCATTTAGGGGCCAAACACTACAACGACATGTTCATCCACACAAGGGAGGCATGCATAAGCAAGTGTATGCATGTACACGCACTTGTCCAAACAAACAAGCATACACTACACAACACACACACACACACACACACACACACACACACACACAGATGCACACACACGCGCGAGTGCACGCACACACAACAGAAGACATGCGCAGTTTAAATCGCACCGCATGCACAAACACATGCGCGCGTATGGCGCGCACACACATTGGTTCAGGTTGTATCCTCGAACCCCCTATTCAGTGCTGGCGTTGGGTGCACGTCGAGCCCTCCAACCCTGAGGTGAAGCCCCTGCCAGTTCGCCTGCCAGGCCCGGACAAGCCCAGAGCCTTAATGGGCACCCGCAAAGGCCACCACCTGTGTGCACACGCATACACACCCACTCACTTACATGGGGTCAAGGAGGCTTCACCCACACACACTCCCATTTCCACGCTGTATCAAACATAGCCCCCCATGTCACCCCCCCCTTCCTCTAGTCAACCCAGTTCTAAAATACCCCACGCAGTGTGCCACCCACTCAGCCATGACTACACTACATCTTACAACGTGCCTATCCTCGGCTACTCTGCTTGGTAAAAGGATTTTTCATGTATAATGACAGCTTCCGCGGTAATTTCACCCAGTGTAGATTTTGACAGCAAATTCGGAATAGTCTTTTGAACAGTTTTCATTTAGTTTTGGTCACATTTTAGTCACCTGGAATGTTTTAGTGTTAGTCTAGTTTTAGTCGACTAAATATACGATTTTAGTCGACTAAATCTACAGTTGACTCAGTCGACTAAAATGTATTTTGTCCGGCCTTGATGCCATCGTAATGGCTGAAAGAATTGCTGAAAATGGCTGATCTACAAGCTCACGTGTCACAACATGGCTATTTGTGTAAATTGGGTGGTTAATGTACGTTTGTAATAATAATCTAAATCTGCACAGTATACAGTAACTATAGTAACTCACGTTTTCTAATACCGGTAATTGTAGTGACATAAAAAGTACAATATTTGCCTCTGACATAATTATACTGTAGTGGAGTAGAGGTATAAATATTGGACATTTAAAAAATTCAAGTAAAACTAAATTACTTTGGCCTGGGCCATGGCTCAGTGGTCCAGGCACCTTGGCTGGCAATCCAGTCTGGCAGTGTGCCGCGGGTTCGACTCCCGATCCCGACGGCCTTTACTGCATGTCTTCCCCCCATCTCTCTCCCCATTTCCTGTCAGCCTACTGTCTGTCCCTCCATAAAAAAATATATAAAATAAAGGCGAAAGCCACAAAAAAAAACATTACAAAAAAAAAAGAAAATTACTTCAGAAGAATACACTTAATCCATTTAGACCTGAGGCCTTCTAATTCCTAGTTCTTCTCACACGTTCAATATTTTTCAAAACATTTACCAAATATAGCAGATGTACATTTGCTATATTTGAATAGCCAACGCAAAAATCTAAAATGACACAGACGAGTTCCCGGTTTTAATGGGTTAAGTACTTGAGTAAAATGTCTTACTTTAGTTGCTTTCCACGATGGCAATTTGCCTTTCCTTATGTCACTATTACAGTTCCCATATATATCCATTGTTGAACCTTTGTTACAAACAGCATAGTCTCTCCAGACAGACTGTTGACTAAAAGAGGGCGCAGTTTTTCCTTTATTTTATGACGATGGGTTCTCAGATTGCAAACAGCATGAAAAATACCCTCCAACCGCCCAGCCCCCCTACCCCCGCCCCCCCCTCCCCCCAAAACAACACATCAAGCTAGCAGGCAGGCATCGGGGGGGCATGATGTGTGCTAACGTTAGCTTGCTGTTAGGGACGCACAGGGGACCCCTCGTTACATCTCACCTGGAAATACAAAATAAAAAAAATAAAAATCTCTTGTTCACAACACTCACCTACACGTGTCGTGCACACACACACACACACACACACGCATGCACACACGCACGCAAACTAATTCCAGTCAGTCGCACAGCTAATTAAAACAACAAGCAATATGGTAGTGAGGAGCGAAATGGGTCCGAAGGGAGAGGGTCTCCAAAACATGCAGTTTCATGCAAGTTGTTGTTTATCATATTCATCTCCATTGTTTCCCCCATAGTGCTCCGGCGCCTTGTTTTGTCTCGCCGTTCTCCTCGTTCTCCATCTTCTTTTTAAGATTAACTTTCCCTCCTTTCTTTCGCCTCCCTCCCTCTCTCCCCTGTGCTAATTTACCCTCCCAACCTACTGTTTCTCCCATGTACAATTACAAAGGGGAGTGCTAGTTAAACCATTTTGGGCGGGAACCCCTTTTGGTGTTTTAACTAGCATTATGTTGTACTTAAGCTATTGAAAAAATAGCAGATCTACAAGCTCGTAGCGCAGCACCGAGTGCCGCGCTACGAGCTTGCAGGTCTGCTATTTTTCTTTTTTCTTTTTCTTTTTTGCTTTCGCCTTTATTTTATATTTTTTATGGAGGGACAGACAGTAGGCTCAGGCTGACAGGAAATGGGGAGAGAGATGGGGGGATGACATGCAGTAAAGGCCGTCGGGATCGGGAGTCGAACCCACGGCACACTGCCAGACTGGATTGCCAGCCAAGGTGCCTGGACCACTGAGCACGGCCCAGGCCCAGCTATTTTTGAAAAATCGTGAAAATGTGGCATAAATCTTTGAAAATATATTCTTTCAGAGCGAACTCAGTTACTCAAATCGTTGCTTTCGGGGCGTCCCTGGAACAACATATTTTCAGATGGGGGTCCGCGGCCAAATACAGATAATTCTGGGGGTCCTTGACATGAAATATTGAGCACCAATGATATAGAAAACATAGGTATTTCAGAAAACATTTCAGACATTTTTTCAATGTCGATGTCGGGTCTAAATGGGTTAATGCACACCAATAATGTTCAAGCTGAGAAGGTTTGCAGCTCATAATGACTCCCCACAGAATGAGTTATGCTAGTCACAAGAGGTATATACTCCCCACAGAATGAGTTATGCTAGTCACAAGAGGTATATACTCCCCACAGAATGAGTTATGCTAGTCACAAGAGGTATATACTCCCCACAGAATGAGTTATGCTAGTCACAAGAGGTATATACTCCCCACAGAATGAGTTATGCCTAGTCACAAGAGGTATGACTCCCCACGAAGAGTTATGCTAGTCACAAGAGGTATATACTCCCCACAGAATGAGTTATGCTAGTTCACAAGAGGTATATAAATACCTGCTGCTGTTGTTCTGGCTAATTTTCAATTTCCAATCCCTGTGCATACGTTCGTCACCCGCCCTGCTCGCG
>NC_136811.1:42770025-42772525 GCF_951216825.1 Electrona antarctica
TAGCCTATAGCATCGCTATTCTGGGGTCGAACGTTCGGCCAACATATAGCCGATCTACAAGCTCACGAGGCGCCACATTGCGATGCGTGGTGACCTTGTAGATCGACTATTTTCACTGAACAAATAGAGGGAAAAGGAGGCAGACTGGGGTATATAAACGGTTTAAGTGGGGAAGTGACCGATTTAGCTGCATGTCAAGGACAGCAATAGACATAAGCTCTCAAGCTTTTCACAGATATGTACTAAATACATATGCATTTCACACTGCCTCACACTGCATTCATACTCGCAAAACTGATCACAACAAAACAACGACGACAAAGCGTTCTATAAAGAGCCATAGATTATTATACAAGCTAACACGGGGTGGATGATGCATGGAGTCCATTGTGCTAACGTACAATCTCCTTTTTGATAGCATTAGAACAATCCCCCTGTGAGCAATCATCATCCCTGTGTATTTGGCCAGAGTCGGTTTCACACGGTTTTCACCCCCCCTCCTCCGTTTTCTCCCGTCGAACCCCGGCTGGTGATTACCATGAGAATCACCGTGGCGATTAATCACGGTGATGTTCCACTCCCAGACGTCATTCAGGCCCTTTTAACCCATTTAGACCTGGGAACGATTCTACAAAATGTCTTCTATAATCATGACAGTTTTCTGTTTCCATGTCAGTGCGGGTTCTCAAACCTTTCCATGCCAAGGAGTGCCAAAATTATCTGTATCTGGCCACCGATCCCCATCTGAAAATATGTTGTTCCAGGGACCTCCAGAAGCAAATATTTGAGTAAAAAACATTCGCTGGGAAAGAATATTATATTCCAAGATTATATTCTTGCGCCGCATTTTCACGATTCATCAAAAATAGCAGATCCACAAGCTCATAGCGTGGCACTCGGTGCCACGCTATGAGCTTGTAGATCTGCTATTTTTCAACAGCTAACATTTAAAATAATGGTTAAAAGTAATGGTGACACATGCGTTCCCGTCCTGAATGTGTTAAAGACATCGGGCCCTCTCCGTGATGTTTATGGGACGGGGAGAGATATGGGCTATACACGCCCCCCCCACCCCCCAGAAGACCCCTGTACAATGTCCCCGTGGGACGCTCATACAGTCATCTCTATACTACTACTGTCCTGGAACGTCCCGAAGACACTCTCAAGACATCTTGACAAGAGTGAGAGCCACCAAAAAATAAATAAAAAATCCCTTGTCGGGCCCAGAGCCAACAGCTGCATCCAATCCCCCATGCAGATGATGACGCTGTTATAACGGACGTTTCACACACACACACACACACACACACACACACACACACACACACACACACACACACATACACACGCGTGTGCGCATGTGCAACTTCTGAATTATTTTAATGTCCTTCTTTGGATGATATGAGTAAATATCGTGCGTGCGTGCGTGCGTGCGTGCGTGCGTGCGTGCGTGCGTGCGTGCGTGCGTGCGTGCGTGCGTGCGTGCGTGCGTGCGTGCGTGTTTTTCATAATACGTAACTGTTCATCAGAGCTCTCTGGCGTGCTTCTATTACAATTAATTCACTGCATGGAGAAAACAAGCAGACAGTTCCTCACTAATGTTGTACTGTTTATTCACGCTCCATTAGGTCCAGGCAATTTGTAAAAGACAATCTATGAAATTATCATCAGCATCATTTCCCGTTATCGAACGAACATGCTCAAAATATGACTGCTTCGGTTGAAACCGCCACACCAAAAGAGGAAGGAACGGAAGGAACGGGAATAGAATCAAAGAAACAGGAAAATGGGGTGAGACTGAGAATTCCACTGCATGAGAGAGAGAGAGAGAGAGAGAGAGAGAGAGAGAGTGAGAAAAAACAAAAGGTTAAGAATTCCGTCCTCCTCGGCTAATGAAAGGGAAGAGCGCGCGCGGGCTTGGAGTGATGCTTGAGTGAAGGTGGTGGGTGTGTGTGGGGGGGTGGAGGGGCTCAGTTTAAAGACCCCCGGGTGAAGCCAATGACATGTTAATAAACAGTTATGGAGAGAGCCCCGGGGTGGGGGTCACGGGGGGTTGGGTGGGGGTGGGGGAGGAGGCGTTGAAGGGTGGTGGCAGTGATAGTGGCAGTGGTGGCAGAGAGGGAGACGAGGAGGAGGTAGAGGGGGGGGGGGGGGGGGACACGGCAAGGATCATGGTAGTCACTGTTTCCTCGCAGGGGAGAAGAAAAGGAGTTAATGACACCCTAGAGCGTCACGCCCTCCCCACTATCACCCCCGTCCGTCCCTCCGCAAGTACGTCCATCCGCCCGTCCGTCCTCCTGACTCGCTCCTCCCTCTCCTTTGTGGTGCGTGAGCGACACACAAGAAGCCGCGCTTCGAGCCGAGGAAGGCCCTCTGCCATCCCACTCGTGACGCCGCGGCAGGGGGGCTTCCGACGCTAAAACAAAAAACAGGAGAAGGAAGGGGGGCGGGGAGGGGAGCATGATAACTGTGATTATTATCACTAAATATAATATGATAC
>NC_136811.1:42782525-42795025 GCF_951216825.1 Electrona antarctica
GACAAGGCCGCATGTGTCTTTGGAGCCTGGAGACAAGGCCGCATGTGTCTTTGGATTCTGCCACAACCACACATTATTACTGCAATATACAAGATACAAAAAGTTCAATTTTTTTTAATTCACTATGTCACTACTTTGTGCACACCCAATTCCCATTTCCCAATATAGAGGCAAACTTTAAAGCCTAAAAAAATATATTAACCAATTTCAACCTGGCATCCCTTATATAGGGCATTGTCATTATACTGTACATTTATTTTTTATATTTTCCCCACAAATCTACAAGCTCACACTGCATCGCGTTAATAGAAGTGTGCCTTAATTGACCTGGACCACTGGTGTAGCGATCCGTGGCACCTGTAGGCTCAATGTAGCCTGACGGCTGACGGCCCGCCGCGGGTTCGAGTCCCGATCCCATGCACGGCCTTTGCTGCGTGTCACTCCCATTTCTCTCTCCCCATTTCCTGTCAACCTACTCTTCTGTCAATAAAGGCATAAAATCACGGCACTCCATCTTTAGGAAAAGAAATAAGTGTGCCTTGAGATTCCCACTGCTGTGCAGTGTGCCATAATGACTGAGGTTCCCACTGCTGTGCAGTGTGCCATAATGACTGAGGCGGAGGTGAGAGCTGCTCTGGTGTGGAAGTCAGGAAAGCTCTCTCTCCACTTCTCAATTCCCCCTGATCCTCCTGGTCCTTCTCTTTTCGTCCACCATTAGGCCTGTCCCGCAGCAGTAATGAGAGGCATTAGGTCAGTGTCAGGGATGCTTTTACTGGGAGATACAGACAGACAAGAGCGTGCGTGTGTGCGTGCTGGGTGTGTGTGTGCCTGCATGTGCATGCATGTGCCTGCAATGCATGTGCATATGTGTGTGCGTGCCTGTGTGTGTGTGTGTATATATGTGCACGTGTGCGTGTGTGTGTGTCCGCTTTGCACATGTCAGGGTGATAACAAGTGGTCCTCCCGCTCGCCACCGGCCGGTCATCCATTAAATCTGAACCTGGACTCAAATACTTAACCCGTCAGAGGTGCCAATAACGAGGAACCCATAGAAAATTACAGGGGAATTTAAGTCTGCCGGCTAATGGCATTGGCACCGACACTTTGCCAATACACATTTAGCGGTGCGCTGGCGCGGCCGGCCCGGGGGCGCAGGGGGAGACTGACACGTCTCTCTTGAGCCTGTCCGGCCGGGAGATTGGCCTGTCCGTCAGTGGCCAGCATCCTGCCATTACCCATGAGCACCGGCCAGCTCTTCCTCCCCCCCCACCTCCACAACCCTTTCTCCTTTAACCTGCATTCCTCTCTCATCTCTTTCCTCTGCATCACACACACACACACACTCCCTCCTTCGCCATCACTCAGCCTTCCACCTCTTCTCTCATTCCCCAACCCATGCACACTCCCCACCAACCAGCCAACCAGCCAACCAACCGACCGACCTCTCCCCTCCTCCTCCTCCCCTGTCCTCTCCCCGTAGCCGTGCTTCCATCTTCCATCCCCCTGGGGTTGAGTGACCAGTTAGAGCGATTAGAGGGAACAAGAGGAGATGAGCTCCGGGGTCGTCGTCGTCCTCCTCCTCCTCCGCTGTCCCTCTCTCTCTCTCCCTGCCGCTCACTCACCTCTGGGGTCGTCCTCCTCCTCCTCCGCTGTCTCTCTCTCTCTCTCTCTCCCTGCCGCTCACTCACCTCTGCCTGACCATGCGTGTGATCCACTATAGGCTAACCTAGCTTAGGTTGACCCGTGGAAGACAAGGGAGGTGGGGGGGGTAGAATGAGGATGGGGGGGGGGACTGGAAATGAAGATGGGGAGTAAGGAGTGGGGGGGGTGGCTTGGCACTCACACGACGGGGACACAATACGCATTGTCCACAGAGTAATCTCTTCCATGCACGGATCTAAGATGGAGTTTCTACAGGCCTGTAGCATTATCCCGTCAGACAAGACTAGAGTTCCAACTTGCTTCAGGATGCTATAGTATGAGAGAGGAGATGAAGGCTATTGGACAGCATTTGTTTGGCGAGCCGTTGAACGCGGCGGATGAACCACCCCCCTAATCTCCCTCGATGTTGATGCCACTTGGTGAAGAGCGTGTGACCGATAGAATAGATTGTCAACTTAAAGGATTTACACTCTCTGCCCCATCTCCAGCTCATTGTAATGTCTTTGCTATAGTTGTCTTCTTCAAAAGGGGAAGGGGTGACAACATGGAAAGAGTAAAAAAAAAAAGAAAAAAGGTTGGAAGAAATTTAAAAAAAAAGGGCAGCTGAAGGATTTCTGCCAAAACTGTAACATTAAATGTAAGCTGTGGGGAGCGGCCGCAACCAGCATTAGCTGGTTAAGTATCAGCGGCAGAAAGGGGTAATGAATGTAGAAGGGGGGTAGACATATGAAATGTCATTAATGTTAATTCTAATCACTTTTTGGCTATTAAGCACAAATTAGCGGAGGCGATGTTAAATGTCATAGTATGTCCTGGGACTCGTAGAGGAGAGGGCGCGGGGGCCGGAGAATAGGTTCTCATTTACATACTAAAAGATCCAACTTTAATTCTCGCAAGAGAGCTTGATGGGGAAACGCAGCGGAGCCCGTCGTAAACCCACGCCAATGACATGCGGCATCGGGAAACACAAACGCTCTCTGGCGGCCTGATTGTTCATTGTTCATGCTCAAGGTTATTTTCTTGGGAGCTTGTGGAGAACGTCTGAATAATTCCACTCAGGCTCTTCCCACCCCCCCCTGGCTTCAGGGTTCATGCTATTTAAGACCAATCATGTCAATGCGGAATATAATTAATCCTGCTTAAATGTATTGCATGACCAGAATGTATGTTAACAGTCCCCCAACCCCCCGATTGTGTCTTTGGATACCGACTAGACGTTTGCAGACAAAATGCGGGGAGATTGTTGAGCTCAGTAATGGCCTCCGAGGGAAATACTGAAGTCAAGTTGACTCAGAATCACCAGCGTTGGTTTACAAGTGTGTGTGTGTGTGTGTGTGTGTGTGTGTGTGCGTGTGTGTGTGTGTGTGTGTGTGTGTGTGTGTGTATTCTGCACGGGTCGAATACAGATACACGTCAAACAACAAACGACGAAAGCCAGCGAGTGAACAACAAACAATGGGGCTGCACTTCAGAAACAAGTTTAAACGTTAAAGGCCCGGCAAAAAAAAAAAGCCAAAGCGTGTATAACGTGAATTCGTTGTGATGGTCAGATTAACCTCGCCGCGCCGCAGAGAGCACCCTGGCATTGTTGAGTCCTACTAAAGTCTAACCTGTGGTCTGTGTAAAGCATCCTGCCCTCTCTCTCTGTCTCTCTCTGTCTCTCTTCCCTCTGTGGCTGCAGCTAGTGACTGTGTGAGTAAATAACATTTGATATGCATAAACAGACCCTTCCTATTCATTACTGTCAGAGCGTCGGAGTGCAGGAGGCGGAGGTCAGCATGTGAAGGTCCTCCCGAGGCAGCAGAAGCGCCTGTGGTAGCTGTCACTCCTCTCCCCCCACCCCACCACCACCACCCCACCCCCCGCACCTTCACTTTCCCTCCTCCCCTCCCCTCCCTCCATCACCACCACCACCACCACCACTACCACTATTTTCCTCTTCTCTCTCCCCCACTCCCCTATTAGCACAGGCTCCGGGTCATAACCTTTCCGTGGCATTTTGCGATTCCGGAACCCCTTTGATTAGTGCAATATTTACATATTTCAACAGTGGAGAGAGGGCGTTCTCATGTCGCAAGACACTTGAAGTGTTGTAAATGCGTTTGGCCTTTTGCTATGGGAGAAGAATGTGAAGGAGAGTGTGTGTGGAGTGGACCGGAGGGAGGAGGTATAGTGGTTGTTGTATCAGTCGGGGCAGGAACGACCGACAGTCTCGTGGTGGTGTGTACGCGGCGGGCCGTGCATGTGTTTTAAGTATATTTGCGCGGTGCACCCCCCTGCTCTCAACCCCCACACCCCCACACCGTCACCCCCCCCTCGCCTGAAACTGCCATCCTAGTGCCATTAAGCTGTTGTCCTCCCGAGGACTGCCGTTTAGCAGCCATTAGAGGAGAATACTGCTCCCTGGTGGCAGATACAGATCATGCCCTCTGACATGGACCAGCACTGAGGGCTGCATGCTAGGAGAGAGAGAGAGAGAGAGAGAGAGAGAGAGAGACTGACTACAGGCATAGTTCTAGTTCATTCTCACAGCAACTAGAGATAGCTGGTGGGCCTGAGCTGATGCGAGGTTCAGTGCTCTCAGAAGCACAGATCTGTATGAGGAATACATTCTAGTGTCTTCAGTGCTATATACCACATACACTATATATGCATAAAAAAGAAACCGTGGTGAAAACAATAAATTGGAAAAATGAACAACAATAAAAGTGAACTGCCATTCGTGGCCGTGGATATATAACCCCCCGCGACAAAGGCTTTTGAAGAAAAGGGAATAAGAAAAGTGCGGTGGGAGGGGAGCGCATTATATTCTCCTGCACACCTATCTATCAAAACCTGAGCCAGCCTGACATTCAGCGCATTCTTTCCCTCACTCACTCCCTCACTCCCTCACTCACTCACTCACTCACTCTCTCTCTGGTGTGTGACAGAAAGCAGAGATGTCAGGGAACAGGTTCTCGGTGAGCTCAGGGCCGTCACGTCTCTGCGTTCCTGGTGACTGATGAGAGGCAGAGTGACGGGCAGCTGCAGTCTTTTCGCAGCCCGCAGGCCTGCCTGGCATTAACGTCATGTGCCATGTTCTCAGAGGGAGCCTGTCACTCAAGCTGTCAGTGCCGCAGACAGAGAGACAGACGGCATAGGCGCGCGAACATGAAAGAGACTGGCAGAGTAGCTCCGGTGTTCCCCAGGTGGGCTTCTGTAGTCGGAAGGGGCGAGCCGCCCGCTTTCCCCCGGCAGCGCAGGCGGCTTGGCTTTCAGCTCGCGTGGCCACACACGGACATCAAGGCGACACGCAGCCACGGCCCGGCATCAAAGTCAAAGCCTTCATAAAAGTGTCACGTAGTATAACACCAAGGCTGTGTAGCTTGTGGACTCGCCTGTTTTGGCCGCTTCAGGATGAATGATAATAATTCCTTCTGCAGGTATAGCTGAGGTTTAGATATTCTGGGACAGTGAGCCACAGATGTCTGGGACTTCTAGGTTTGTGGAGGGATAAACTAGCATTCTGTCAACAGTCATTGTTTTGTGAACCTGCAGATCAAAAATGTGGAGCTATTCAGCTCCAAAACATCTATGAGTCTTATTAGCCCAGCTACAGTAGGAGCCCCCTAGGGTGTGTGCTCCCCCTCACACCGTCATGGACATTTGCTGAAAGGTGATGCCAGAGGAAAGGTCACCAAGTTTGTCCCAGAATTGTCCTACTACATTATGACTCACATATGTTGTGTGGAAGGTTTATATTTGTTTTCAGGGTGCAAGTAAAAAAAATGACGAAGATGTGAATGATACATCGAAACGTTGTCAATTTATTACTTGCACCCTGATCATAAAATAAGGGCTTAAACTGTCTTGAGTTGCTTCAGTGCCTCCTTTCCATCCTGTAACCTGTCCTGCCTCTGAGATGCACCAGACTGGCCTGCCATAGGCTAGAGGCCTCTGAGATGCACCAGACTATGGCCTGCCATAGGCTAGAGGCCTCTGATATGCACCAGACTGGCCTGCCATAGGCTAGAGGCTTCTGAGATGCACCAGACTGGCCTGCCATAGGCTAGAGGCCTCTGAGATGCACCAGACTGGCCTGCCATAGGATAGAGGCTGCCTCTGAGATGCACCAGACTATGGCCTGCCATAGGCTAGAGGCTGCCTCTGAGATGCACCAGACTGGCCTGCCATAGGCTAGAGGCCTCTGAGATGCACCAGACTGGCCTGCCATAGGATAGAGGCTGCCTCTGAGATGCACCAGACTATGGCCTGCCATAGGCTAGAGGCCTCTGAGATGCACCAGACTATGGCCTGCCATAGGATAGAGGTGCGGTTGGAACTCCCTTCTGTTTATATTTGTTATATTATTTCAAAAGATTCAAAAACAATCTCCCTGTGAATCCTATAAGTAATACTGGTCTCTATTGACCTTATGCAGACCGCGGCCATCTTCCCATTAAGTTAATGGCAGGGTGGCAACAATAGCCGACTATAACTATAGCACATACATCCAGACAGAAAAGTCCCATCTGCCTCGGGCTCCATAAAAAAAATATATATAGATTTTGTTTATAATAATTCTGTTCTGTCTGTTTGTGTAGTTATCTATTATGAAGATGGTACTGACTGCCGTTTCACTAAAATGTATGCTGATCAGTCGGGCCGGGCTTATATATTCAGGCCCGTTGAGAACTCTTAACACAAACACACAAAGCTGGGCATAGGAGGGGCCTCAAAAACAGATGAGATGGAGTCAGTAGATCCCATTTTGCGTGTCTTTATTGTGGACATGACATTACATGTTTTTGAAATGATGTACAAAAGTGTAACAGAAGTGAGAATGGCTCAGACGAGGTAGAGCTTTCACACCGGCTGCCCGGCCTGAGAACCACACAGTATAAAAACGTCCAAAACAAAACAAACCCAGAATAATAAATCATTTTCTTTTTTTATAACGAACAACACTCCCGTCTGCCCTCTTTCCTCTGATCATTTTGAAGTGATAATAAATACCAAATACATTTGGAATAATAATAATGTCTTCTAAGGTAAATTAACCATGAGATTCATATAACAAATAAAAAGCCAACAGACACAAATAATACAACTTAAAGAGGCTTCATAAAAAAAAACCCAAACAAAGAGGAGATAACAACAGCAACCGGCCTCTCTCTGGGAGGACATCCATGACTAGCTATACAGACCAAAAATCCTACACTTTAAGCAAAGAGAAAGACAAAAGAAGAATCTGGTGTGAATGAAGCACTGCCGCACCTAAATAGCATAGTCAAACTGTTCCATGCGGGAAACCTGTCTAACAAGCAGTGGCGTGTAACCACATCACGTCCCCCAATCATATTCAAAACAAACAAAACAAATTAAATAAAATCATGATGGATATCTATGGAATCGTAATAATACACTGCAGAATCCAGAGTGTGGATTTAAATTAGAAACACTGAAGGTTCTTACAGTGTAACAAATAAAAAAGCCTATAAAAGCCAGAGATGACGTTCAACTGGGTTAACGGGCACGGGTTAATAAAGACATTCACACTGAAAACCTCGGGCCTAATTTTACACTGCTCTGTCATACGATACAAATAGCAGTCCTTAGTTACAAGCTCACAACTCGAGCTTGTAGATCTGCTATTTTCGGCACGGGACACCATTGTACGACTAAGTATAAATCAGGCTTTAAGCTACAAATGGACAAAATGAGAAGAGAACAGCAGAGCGAGTGTTAAAGCAGAAAAACCTAGTCTAAGTGCACTAGTAATGCCTTTTGGTATCTAACGCTGTATATAAAGGGTTTGGAGTACATCATGTACACTTTATGTTACACACACTCGTTCCCGCTCAATCTGTTCATAGTTTCATTCTTTTTTTCTTCTTCCTAAGTCACACTTCGGAGTACAAATTAATAATCGAGGAGTTAATCTTAAAGGGAAAATTCTGTACAATATTGGTATTAGTACTAGTACACACTACTCGGTAGGCTAGAGTAACCATTTCAAGTATTCTTACTATCAACCCCCCACCCACCCTCACCTTCGGCATGTACACATTTAGTTTAAGGTAGGTCTATTCAAGCACACAGTACACACAGTGTGCGGAACCCTAATATGACCCAGTGGTTCAGTAACCATTTAATAATGTGTTTGTGTAAAAACTGCGGAGGTCTCAAAATAGACGGGAAGTACGGTATCTCCGTTTGCTTTATTTATCTTTGCGTTGTTATTATTATTATTATGACCCATTTCTTAACCATTTCTGAATGTTTAGAATCGACACGTACAAAATATGCCTCCACAGTTTCCCATGTCGCGGCACTCGGGACTTCAGCCTTGTTTTAGTTGGTGTGTACAGTGTGTACTTATAACAGTCACTGACGGGCAAGGCATGACAATCTCCGAGGCCCTTGAAAAAGGACCCACACACACACACACACACACACACGAAATCCCTCAAAATAGATAGTATACGGGAATGGCTATTGTTCCACACTTCATACTGTGTAGCAGCCAAATATCTAAATAAGCTTTCATTCCAGAGGAGGTACAGTAGCCCATAGTAGAGAAAGCATGTCGATGAAGGCTGGATTATACAAGGATTTTTAATCAACCTTTCTTATGCAGACATTTAGCAGAATGCGTCACACACACACACACACACACACTTCCACGAGTGGACACATGCACTCACGTATGAACACACAGTCACGTATACACACAAGCTCGTTCTTTCTCTCTCCCTTTGCACGCACGCACGCACACACATACCCTGCAAGGGCTGTAATAGGCTTCAAAACAACATCTCTATCTCCTGGATTCCCTGAAATCTCTTGAAGCCTGACCTCTGGTCCTCTTGGCGCTACGTGTCTGTCTGTCTCTCTGTCTGCTCTCTCCTCCTCACTCTTATCCTCGCAGGAATCATTTTCGAAATCGCACTAAAAGTCAACGAAGTGAAGCCAAACCACATCTGTGCCGGGGACTCGGCCGTGTGGAAGCAGACGGCGTGCGGTTTGCGAAACGCAGGTGCGATCTAAGCCGACGCCGGCGTAACCGAACAGTCATCAAACATCACGTCTTGCTGCTGAAAGCGCAGCGCTTTCCCCACATGCTTTCAAGTCACTCTAATAATTTGAGGTTGGAGGAGGTGTCTGGAGGACGCTCCATCAGGAGGACGCTCCATCAGGAGGACGCTCCATCAGGAGGACGCTCCATCAGGAGCACAAAAAAAGGGATGAAAAAAAAAATAATCTGTGTCCTTTCATTCCCTTTCCTCTTAACCCATTTAGGACTGACGCCGATTTTTTTTTAAAACAGTCTTCTAAATAGAAATGTTTCTATGTCAGTGGTGCTCAAACTATTTCATGTCAAGGACCCTGTATGTAATAGGCCGCCGACCCCATCTGAAAATACAGTATGTTGTTCCAGGGACCCTCCCAGAAGCAAAGATTTGAGTTAAAAACGTTCGCTCTGAAACATTATCTTCAAAGATTTGCGCCACATTTTCACAATTTTCCAAAAATAGCAAACCTACAAGCTCTGCTATGTTTCAATAGCTAAAGTATAACATAATGCTTAAAACACCAAAAGGGGTTCCCGTCCTGAATGGGTTAAATGGACAATAATTGAATGACCGTTAAAACCACACGCTCATTTATATCGGCCATTAAAAACGCACACTCTTTTTAATGAGCACTAAAGCGAACACCCAACAACCCCCTCCTCCATTAGCTCTATCTCTATCCATCTCTCTCTCCCCTGGTCTTCCCATTGGAACTTCTTTCTGTCTCTCTATCGCTCTTGCTCAGTTCTTCGCCTATCGCTCTTTCTCTCCCATTTGCACTCTTTCTATACCTTTCTTTTCTTCACTCTCCCTCCCTCTCTCTCTTCTCTCTCTCTCTCTATCCATCTCTGTCTCTCTATCTCTGTCTCTCTCTCCTTCTTTCTCATGGTCCGCCTGACAGCCTCAGACTACAGAGAACAAGCATCTACTGCAGCTACTCATGTTACACTGGCGGCGGAGCGGCGAGGAAAGAGCTTAACATGTGTGCACGTGCACACACACACACACACACACGCACACACACACACACACACGTGCGCGCGAACACACGTCTTCATCTTCAGCTCGGCTCGTCGGCTCTATTCAGTGAAGAGCTGAGAGTCCAGAGGAAGCGGGCTCCTCCTCCTTCTGTCAAGAGTGTGCGTGCAAACGTAAGAGAAGCTCTTTCTGTCCCGTCATGGCGGTGCACGTCGTCAGAGGGCCTGCATCCTGTGAGCAGCACACAAACTATTATTAAGTAATCACAGGATGAAGCAGGGGGGTTGGGGGGGTGTAGGTGCAGGGGTCCTGCCATGCCGCGGTCCTCAAGATTTAAAAACTAGCAGAGTTCAAAACGTCTCAATCTTTTCAAAAATAAAATAAAATAAAGATTCCATGTCTTCTCTTGCTTAAAAACCAAAACATCCAAATCATGGGAAACCCTCGTCACGGCGGTCAAAGCTCATATCTGTAAAAAGTCGACCATTAAAGGGGTTTACTGGTGAAGCCTCTCCCGTTAAGACCTGACAGTGGTGTTTCTGAGTGGTGCTTTTCAGTGGTAGTTCAGTGGTGTGTGGTGTTGTTGTTGTGCTGTGGAGTGGGATGGTCCTCGACTAGCGACCCCGCACTCTGCTCCGGAGGGTCTACTGTGGTCGCTGCGGGTGTCGTCGGTAGGTTGTTGTTGTTGTTGTTGTTGTAGCGGTGGTGGTGGTAGGGTCCAGTCCCCGTGCTCGGGGGGGCCCAGGGAGTGTGACAGCTCTCCGCTGCTCTCTGGGTACTGGTCGTTGTCGAAAGGCAAATGGTGGACGCTCTGGACGTGGGTCTTTAGGTTCCCTTTCTGAGAGGCTCGGTACGGGCAGAGGCGGCAGCAGAATGGTCTCTCCCCTGAGGGAACACAAACATTGCACAATAGTTGAATGGTCGGACCGGGGGGGGGGGGGGGGGGGGTCATGAGGTGACCTCATGTAGGGTGCGGCGGCGAGAGGACAGGGCTCTCTCTGAGAGAGAGAGAGAGAGAGAGAGAGAGAGAGGACATCAAGGGGACGGCAAACCAACAAAAATGATGCACAACCACTGAAACAGAACCATATAGCCACAGACAGCACACAGGATGACAGTCAGATACACAGTCAAATATTCAATGGTAATTCAATACTGGGCCCAAAAATGTCCTAGACAGACACTTGGGGAAGTGTAGCTACTATTTGGCCTAATTTTTTCATAATCCGAATTGAATTATTGATAGGATTTGACTGGGTAGGACTACAAGGGATGACAAGAGAAGGCATAACCACTTAAACTCTATACACGGTTAGTTAGCCAGAGTCCCCCAGGGGTCAATACTAGGCCCCCTATACTTCCCCCCCCTTTACAATAAGAATATACGCCACAAATAGGCAATCTACAAGCTTTAGCTACTGTACGAGCTTGTATTTTTGGCAATGGTTCACCCCAGAATACCGGCGCTAGGGTAGGCCTACATGTGGTTAACATTTAACTGGCCCTGCTTCGGACATTAACTGTCGCGATGATCCTACCCTGACCTAAAAGAACGAACTACTACTGCTGTATTCCTCTTGACTTCTTCCTGCGAGAGAGGACTGACATCTGGACCAAAAAGAGTGGCCTCACTGTCCGACGCTATACATCCAGTCCTGCTTTCCTCTCCCCTTCTCTCAATCAGCCCCCCCCCCCCCCCCCACACACACACACACACACACACACACACACACACATGCAGACGCACACACACGCATGACGCACACACCACGCACACTCTACACTCTGCGCTCTCTTCTAATTAGACTGACCTACAATGGCACAGACACCTCAACATAAATAAGCAACACACACCTGAACAAAACAAATGAGATTGCCATTTAATTGCACCTAATTATCATTTTGATAAATGGAAGAATATCAAAGTGGGAAAACAAATGACTCCCCGTGCCCCCCCACCCCCCACCCCGCCCCTCTCCCCGATGAAGACACAGCCAAATGTGGCTGTTATAATACATCATCAGAGCAACAACAGAGGGGACAGGGTGAGAGAGGGAGGGAGAGAGAGAGAAATAAAAAACAGGAAGGCAAAAAAAAAAAAGACATAATTAATCACGCAAATCTAAAAGCAGCCGGAAAGACGGGCGGGGTGAGACGTGAGAGGAAAGCGCACACCTCTATGCCAGCGTCCTGCGAGGGAGAAGATGGCAGCCAGAGGAACGGGAGGGGAGTGGGCAGGCGGGCGGGCAGGCAGGCAAGGATGGGAGGGGACTGGTGCACTAACCCATTAACACCTGATTCTACAAATGTCAGCTTTCTGAAAAAACCTATGTTTCTATATCAGTGGTTCTCAAAGTTTTTCATGTCAAGGAGGACCCCCAGAATCATATGTATTTGGCCGCAGACTCGCATCTCAAATATGTTGTTCCAGGGACCCCCAGAAGCAAAGATTTGCGTTAAAACCGCTCGCTTTTGAAAGAATACATATTCAAAGATTTGCATACAGTTCTCAGGATTTTTCAAAAATAGCAGATCTACAAGCTCGTAGCGCGGCACTCGGTGCCGTGCTACGAGCTTGTAGATCTGCTATTTTTCAACAGCTAAAGTTTAAAATAATGGTCAAAAGTGGTTAAAAGACGCAGATGCGTTCCCGGTCCTTATGGGCTAAATTACACTAAAGGTTATCGTCACCGTAAAGCAGCACCAACACTACATCTAATTGGACCCCTACGCTGTTCCTGCTCCCATCATTCATCGCCAGTGGTAAATCTGAGTGCATACGCACGAGCGCGCGCATGTGCGTGC
>NC_136811.1:42800025-42812777 GCF_951216825.1 Electrona antarctica
CCAGCGCAGGCATCATTAGTATGTCTAATGTGTCATTATGGGCGGCTCGCTCCGGGGGCTGGACTGCAGCTGTCACACAGCATCATCTCAGAGCCTGACAGCCAGACACACGCGGCACACACACACGCCGCATAAATTACAGCCAATTAAAACGCCCCGGCTGTGATGTGCCCGCTCGGCCGCCCGTGTGTCACATGTCAGGTGTGTGTCTGTGTGCGTGTGTGTGTGTTTGGTCATTGCTATTGCCGCATCTCCCACTGACGCACAATGCAACAGGGACATCAGGAGGACGAGCGGTTTCAAGGCACGCACACACACACACACACACACACACACACACACACACACACACGCACTCCTGTGACCTCTCCTGCTGGCAGATAACTTGCCTGGGGGGTCCATGCAGCATAAGCATCCTCCGTCCTCTGTCCTCCGTCTCTCTCCACTCCCCATCAATCCCCCCACCCCCCCTCGACCCCCGTCCACGCACGTGCCCGTGCACCGGCTTGGCATGTACCTGCATGGCAGTGCCCGCTGGTGCGGCGCTATAGGCGGCGAGGACAGCAGGACAGGACGGAGGGTGACAGAGAGCTTCTCTGGCAGCTCTCTAGCGCTGCAGCCTCTGGATACTCTGCGACCACCATGAGCTGCCAGCCCTTCTCACCGTGACGCGCTCCAGAAAGACAAGACACAACTGCACCCAACGACCACCCTCCACGCCGAAAGACAAGAAATAAAGTGCACGCACGCACGCACACACACACACCATCATTCATGCATGGATGGATGGATGCATGCAAAAGTGCACTTGCGCTTCTGCACGCAAACAGACACGGGCACGACAAATCTCGAATGTCACAATCTCGAATATCACAAACACATGTGTATTATATACATGCACGCACACACATAGTGTTATGGATGCACACACACACACATGCACGCACGCGCACACGCGCTACCGAGAGAGGAGCCTGGGTTGCTCAGGAAAGGTCACTTTATAGCATGTGACTCAAAGGGCTAAGGCAGAGCGTGATGATATGTGCCTGGACGGGTGACAGTGATGTCACGGCGTCCGCTCTGGGGCTGTTGTCTCTGACCCCTGGCTCTGCACGATGACCTTACGAACTCCAGCCCAAAGTGGGCAAATTATAGGAATGTTCAGTAATGGCCATTTCTGAAGCAGCTGGTGGGGTAATTATCATGCTTTATCTCACGCTATGTATATGCAGCAACCCCAACCGACCCCCAAACCCAACTTATACTGCCCCCACACCTCTCTCTCTCTTTCTCTCTCTCTCTCTCTCTCTGTCTCTGTCTCTGTCTCTCTCTCTCTCTCTGTCTCTGTCTCTGTCTCTGTCTCTCTCTCTCTCTCTCTCTCTCTCTCTCCATCCTTGTCTGTGTGAGTCTCTCATCAGGCGGAACCCTGACCTAAACAGTTTGTGACAGCTTTCTGGGAGAATTGGGGACTAGGCATGCCTCCAAGACCCTGAGAGAAAGCAAAGGTTCTCTCTCATGCTTGATCTGTACTTCATCGCGCGCCGGTGTGGCACAGCGAAAATAGCAAGCTCACAAGGCGCCCCGCTGCAACGCGCTGTGATCTTGTAGATTGGCTATTTTCGGTGTGCAGCATCGGCACGCAACAAAGTGTAAATCAAGCCTCGCATCTTTCCCGGTGAAAGCACACACTCTCTTTTGCAGCTAGAACCCCATTGTTGGGTCGCGAGAGAATATCCCTATTGTTTTGTTTCATAAACTTTGTCATTAATTATTATTTTAAAAGAGTTTCTAAAAATTTCCACAAAAACTAGTAAAAGAAATCGCTAATTTTTAGTTTTCGAGTTGAAAACAAATTCAAACATTTTTCAAAAAGAAATTCATGAATTGAAATGAAAATGATCAAAGAAATTCCCTAAATTAGACAAAACAAATCTGCAAACAGATCTGCAAGCTCGCAATGCACAAAGCGACACATTGTGAGCTTGTAGAGCTGCTAGTTTGGGTCTTGGGTAAACATCTGATTTCTCTTTTGGGTCTTTTGGGAACGACTGATCTAGAATCCTATACAAGCATGTGCATATGGGCACACATACTCTACGCACGCACGCACACACACTAACACACACACACACACACACACCCTGCCCTAGATTCAGCCTTTTATCACACCTTACAAACGTTAAAAACGTCACATGTGCGAGTGTGTGTGGTGTGTGTGGTGTGGAGTGTGTGTGGTGTGCTTTAATGCATCTCCTTTTCATTATTCACAACTTGGAGTCACGAAATGTCTGTGTCTGTCAGCCAGATGTTGGATTTATTTGTCTGAGTGCACCTGCATGAATGCTGTGTGTGTGTGTGTGTGTGTGTGTGTGTGTGTGTGTGTGTGTGTGTGTGTGTGTGTGTGTGTGTGTGTGTGTGTGTGTGTGTGTGTGTGTGTGTGTGTGTGTGTGTGTGTGTGTGTGTGTGTGTGCGTGCGTGCATGCATATCAGAGTATTGTTTTGACATTTTGTGCACTGCATATCATATCGGTTTGCAGAATTATATCAGCTGTCAATCAACCAATAAGGTTTCCCAACAATTCTTGACATGTGGCCATTGATCCTCGACATGACACGCTGTACTAGTTATATGTAGAGTAAGACATGACACACTGTACTAGTTATATGTAGAGTAAGACATGACACACTGTACTAGTTATATGTAGAGTAAGACATGAAACACTGTACTAGTTATATGTAGAGTAAGGCTGCATTTCATACCTCAGTATTTATGCCAAATATCAATTCAATACACGATATTACCGTTAAAATGTCATGTCATATTCTATATTTTAAAGATGGAGTGCCACAATTTTTGTATTTTTCCAGTTTTTCATGTGTTTATGAGGTGCAATGGTGTATTAACTTTGTATTTAGGGTTTCTTCCTGGAGGCTGAACCCTTGACAGTCAAACGGGGCAAAGAAATAAACAGTAATATAGTGTCATCACACTATCAGCCCCTCCCCTAACCCCTCCCCCTTTATCATACAACTACAGCTGTGGGTGCGGCGTCAGTTCAGGTGGATCACCACCCATCACCCACCAGGCAAACCAGGCATACTTAATGAACTGGTGGGTGTGCCCACAGAAAAACAACATTTTAACAAATACTTTACACTTTTTTGAAAAAAAATATACCTCCATATATAACAATAAGACCTGATGATCATGTTTTAGGGTGGAAAAAAATCACGGCACTTCAGCTTTAAGTGTTGCGACATTGAAAACTAAACATTATTGTGTTTGCTAACGTACTGGACCATAGACACACACACCAACAGGACATGACAGAGGGACAAACGGAGTGATGGTTTATTTTCCGAGGGGCACTGGCTAAAACAGAGGGCTGGCTTTAGAAGTGGACGATATATTGTCGATATATCGTCAATATATCGATATGTCGACGATATATCTATATCGCGATACCGTTGCCTTTTTGCGATACTGATATTGTGCATGTTCATACCTCGATAACGATACGATAAGGATATATTGTGCAGCCTTAAAGTAGAGTATGTATGTTACGTACTTATCTCACGGTACTTATTACTAGGCAAATATTGTACTTTTTACTCCACTACATTTATTTGACAACTTTAGCTACAGTTTGCAGATTTATATTGTTATTATTATTAGAGAACATAGATTAACCAATCAAGCCCTATTTTGTACTTTGGCTATTCTAAAATATACATTCATCTAGCCTACATTAACCTATCTTGAAGATCTGCTTTTTTGTTTTGTTTTGTTTTTATTCTGAAACACTTGATTACTTTGTCTCGGAACTCTAATATACTTTTGTACTTTTACTCTAGTAACTTCTTTTTTACTGAAGTAAAATCTCTATAAAGTATTCCCAGCGAGCACGGTCAGGACCTGGACGAATTAGTGGCGTCTCTATTGGGGCCAAGACTAGTCCCATCTGGCCCAGAATATCACCTGATTTCAACCAACATAAAGTCTGCCCACTAAGACGGACATCCAGAGAGAATCCGATTGAGGCCAGATCAACTTAAGTCATTATCATAAATAGTCAGATCTGGCCCAGAATAAGCTATATTATGGAAATAATAAGTAAGTAAAGATCATCCCCATATGGGCTGTGATCTGGCCTAGTCCTTAAAGTCCTGAATGTCACCGGAGGATGTCATCATGACGTCAATTTGGCTTGCAGGGTTTCTTCCACCACTGTCTCATTCTAAATCACTAAGAGTGAATTAGAATGCTTTGAGTAAAGCTGCACTGCAAGGTTACTTTTCAGGATTCCAATAAAAAAAAGTAGCAGATCTACAAGCTCTAAACGTGTCGCACTATGACACGTTTTGAGCTTGTAGATCGGCAATTTTTTCTACGACAGTAATATGCAATGTGGCTCTCTGGAGTGAGTGTGGAACTATTGTGGCCCTCTCCATCTTCAATGTTGACCACCCCTGATCTAATTCAAACGTTTGTGAAACAAAGATTGCTCTGTGTTTCACAGAAATCAGATGTTTACCCGAGACCCAAACTAGCAGCTCTACAAGCTCACAATGTGTCGCTTCGCGGCGCATTGCGAGCTTGCAGATCTGTTTGCGGATTTGTTTCGTCTAATTTAGGGAATTTCTTTGATGATTTTCATTTCAATTCATGAATTTCTTTTTGAAAAATGTTTTAATTTGTTTTCAACTCGAAAACTCAAAATCATGTGCTTCTCACTCAGTAAAATCCTGCATACAATCGCCAAGCGGCCTACGATGTCAAGGTACCTTATATACAGCACGGCTAGCCTTTCATATTGATATTATCTACAGTATGCGCTTCTGTAGGCAAATAATTGTCGACCATGTTAACACTTGTCAAACTGCCTCTTTGAAATGGGACGGCTGCAATTTCTTTTCTGATTACATCAGGGATATGTCCCATCTACCAAATCTAGTCGATCCGCCAGGTGGTTCCAGAGGACACACCCAGAGATTCTGTGCACTCTTCAACGACCTCCATATATAAATAATAGGACAGAATAGGACACAGACTGATAAAGACATTTGTGGAGTTTTGGTTCTGGACAACTGCCAGTCTGACCAAAATACCGAAATACCCTACTCTGTACCCGAGTTATACACAACACACACACAGACACACATAGACACACACACACACACACACACACACACACACACACACACACACACACACACACACACACACACACACACACACACACACACATAGACACACACACACACACACACACACACACACACACACACACACACACACACACACACACATAGACACAGACACAGACACAGACACACACACACACACACACAGACACACACACACACACACACACACACACACACACACACACACACACACACAGGTTTAGTGCGTTTAGAGACATGGATAGCCTGCTCCTTACCAGTGGGGTCCAGCAGGGCGTTGGCAGCGCCCCAGCGGTGGTAGAGGGCCGCCAGCTCGTGGGGGCTGTAGTTCTTGAGGAAGCTGAGGATGTCAATGGGCATTTCCTGCGCCTCCGCTATGGACTCCTGCTTCACGTCCCCGCGCACTCCCGAGGGCTGGGAGGAGGAGGAGGAGGAGGTAGAGCAGGAGTTCTGGAGGGCGCCGCCGTGCGTCTGCGAGGAGGTCCCGTAGCCGTGACCTATTGAAGAGCTGTGGGTGATGGTGCTCGGCCTGGACAGGCCTGCTCGCGCCTGGCTGTGGGAGTTGGTATGTGGCTGGTGATGATGCTGATGTGGCTGATGATGCTGATGTGGCTGATGATGCTGCTGATGCTGCTGATGAAGGCTCTTGGAGGGCTGAGGGGAGCTCCTGGCTCGGCTGTACTCTGCCAAGCCATGCTTGCTGGACAGCATGAAGCCCAGGCCCTCCTGGGGCATCATGTAGCGGTCCGCCAGCCTGGCCCCCGATGTGGAACCGGCGGCGGGCGCCGAGGGACGCTGGGAGACGCCAGCCGTGCTCTTCTCCAGGGAGCTGGCCGAGCACGAGGAGCCTCCCCGGGGGTAAAGATCCACCCTGGGTCTGGAGTGAGACGGGTGGTGGTCACCTGGGGGCCGGCTGCTGCCGCCACTGCTGACCGGCCGCATGGCATGCCTCGCCGCCTGGGAGCCTGCGCCGGACGAGGAGCCTCTCGAGGAAGGGGTGGAGGAGGAAGAGGAGGAGGAGGAGGAGGGGGGATTGCTTGGGTTACCAGTGGGCTTGTTCTTCTTCGGGGTCTCACTGGAGTACGATGGGGGCTGGGTGCGAGGGGTGCGGACCACCGGAGGCAGCGGGGGACACTCCTTGCCCTCCAGCACCGGCGGGGGACCCGTGCGTCGTCTGGCGTACGAGGAGCCGTCTCTGGGGCGCTTCAGGCCATTCTTCAGGGCCCATTTAGGAGCCAGGGAGGAGCTGCTGCTGTTGATGCGGTGCGACACCGTCTGGTGCATCCACAGCACCTCCGGGTAGCGGGAGGCGTAGGAGCAGAAGGAGCACTTGTGGCTGGGGAGGCCCTTCTTGTCCAGGGCCACGGGGGAGGAGGGGCCTCTGTGGTCCTCAGCCTTGAGACACAGGTCTAGCGGGGTCAGGCTGGGGTCAGAGGGCGGCAACGACTGGCCAGGAGGTTTGTCCACAGAGGAGCGGGGTGAGAGGTAAGGGCAGGGCGCTGCGGCGGCGTTGGGCAACCCCTGGAGAAGGGCCATTTTCAGCTTGGGGTAGCCACTGGGGTGGCCTTTGTCCGAGCTGGAGCTGGGACTGGGACTGTTACTGGGACTGGGGCTGGGGCTGGGGCTGGGCGTGGGGCTGGGCGTGGGGCTGGGTTTACTGGGAGCCGGGCTGGGTCTACTGTCGTGGTCGGCTGGGTGCTGGACACGGACATGAGACAGATAGGACGAAGAGTCTGTGGCCACAAAGTCACACAGGCTGCAGACGTAAGGCTTCTCATCTGTGGAGGAAGACAAAAGAACATAAATAACTAAATGTGAAAAATAAAGATGAACCAGGGTTTTCCTGCTATCCTCAAAATGAGATGCAAAGTACCTACAAGATATCTAAGTCAGTGTTGTTCACATTTTCTGTGCCCGAAGGCACATGAATGGGTATTCATAACAAAAATGCATATATAACTAACTATCTAACTAATGAATGAAATGATTTATAATTTAGTCTACAATGACATGCCCGAAATAGGGATGGCAGGTTGAAAATGATATTTAAAAAAAAGATTTTAAAGGTATAGAATGTGCCACTGTATTGAGAAATTAGTGTGCACAAAGTAAAGACAGAAAACAGAACTTCACAACTTTTTGTTTAGTTGTACATATTGAAATAGTAATTTGTGGTAACATCACAAAGTCCCACCGCACACCGTGGCAATCAATATTAAGTATTGTTCTTCACAGATGTAGTTTTTGCGAGTAGCCACTTGGTGTCAGTATTGATCTGGTCAGTGTTACCGTCCTCGCAAAAGCTGCTTTCAACTTGGCATAAAGAATGGAGAATATCAGATCTATAAAACATATGTGGTATATCATCCACCAGTTCTCAAAGAGTAATTTCATCCTTTTTCATATCAAGGCCCATTATTTATTCAACATTTGAGCCACAGAACTCCATTTGATGACATTTAGCCTCTCAGACCCAAAACTAAAGAATATTTTGTTGTCGTTTGGATAGTATTTTGTCCACGATTCCATGCTGTATTGATGTGGTACCATTGGAGAGATAACAGGCAAACGTTGAATGAATCAAAATGACAATTATTTTACATGCTCTAATAATTGTGTATAGACGTAAATGAGGTAGCTAGCCTAATACAGGTACAATAATTTAACTCTTGAGAGCGTACAATGAAACCAAATGGACCCATCAAGGTCCATTTGGTTTCATTTTACATTCTCAAGAGTTAAAGATCTAATAAGGCTCCATTTGGTTACCAACTCTCCGTCATTTTGCTGGGGACCACCTGGAACCCCCTCAAGGACCACCGGCGATCTTTAGTCGACTTAGTCTTAGTCAACACAATTCCCACTGATATGTACTGTAACAGTAACTGTATGCATCTCCTTCATGGGCCCTGGTCCAGTGTGTTTCCACCAGTTCGCCACAAGGTGGCACACATGCTCTACCTGACTTATCGGGAAGCACGACATCCTCCCAAAGCCTAACAAAGACAGATCTCATCTCACACCCACGTTTCATCATTCAATATGGTCTTCCTAACAGGCATGCCAGCTTCAACCCATATGGTGTGCATGTGTGGGTTGCATGTCATCATTGACACTTGAACCCTCATATCAAGGCTTGTCCTCCTAGGCTAGACCTTTACGGCAACCTTCAACATATAACCCAAAACAGCAACAAAATGTAACCAGCCTTTTCCTTGCTTCATGTGCACGCACGCACGCACGCACGCACGCACGCACGCACGCACGCACTCACTCACTCACTCACTCACTCACTCACACTCTCTCTCTCTCTCTCTCTCTCTCTCTCTCTCTCTCTCTCTCTCTCTCTCTCTCTGACCAGTAACCTGCCATCTGCTTTCCATTTGCCTTCCTGTTGGCACACCAGTGCAGTGGCCAACACACACGTACCACTACCACGGTGCCAAGGCTACGCCCCCGGGCTGGGTAGAGTGGCATCACAGAGAACTAAGATTTATGTTGTTTAAATATATATATATATATATATATATATATATATATATATATATATATACATATACATATACACACACACAACAGTATGTTCTCACTTTCTCTCGCCCTCTAACCTTTCCTCTCCTTCCTGCCTTTCTCCTGTGTATCAGCTCCTATAGCTCGAGTCAATCTATCTTTATTCCTGGAGGGAGAAGCTCTCTGTGGTTCCCAGAGACCTGTGCCTGCCTTCCCTGGGCTACTGCCAGGGAGGAAACTAAAGCATGCAGGAAAATAACCTCAATGTGAGTGAGGTAAACAAGGAGAAGGCGGTCACGGGTCACTCTCTCTATCGGTCCTGCAGTGGCTGCTACTCTCTTCCTCACCTGTGCGTGCACGCACACACAAGAAAACACAAGTACATGCATATGGCACGCACACACGCACGCACACACCGACATGCAAATGCACGCGTTGCACAGCCCTGGCTGCAGGAGCAATTAAGACTGGAGTGCTAACAGGCTGTGTCATTGAAGTGACACCTATCTCTCACACAAGAGTGAACAGACAGAGCTGGCAGAAACACAGGCAGGCAACAAGCACGTTTAGCACGGGGACAGACATCTTAAATCAGAATGAATGAATGAATCTCTGCCTGTGAAAATCTGATGACAAATGTCCTAATCTCACTGCAGACAGTACAGTTGTTCAAGGTGAAGTGAAGTGTGTTCTTTTGTCATTACATTATAGGTAAAAGTCTAAAATTGAGCCACACTTAAAAATGCACGGAGCACCATAAAGAAGTTGGATGAAAATGCTGCACATTCTGTTCACTTTGCTGGAGCCTGATGAAGACTTGGTTGGAACATGTCGGTGAGATTTCGGTGCTTTCTTCCTTGTAACCATTTTCAACAGCAGACATGGTGCCAGCTTCCTGGCAATTCTGCGCATCAAGCCACTTCACAGGAACTTAGCATTCCGTCTAATCACCGCACACCTTGAAGGCCCCCCTCGTGTCATCTAATACATCAATTACACTGAAAAGCGAGGGCGGGCGGCTGATTCACATGAAAAGCAGCCGGCCTACTCTTCTAGAAATACCCGTGGACAGAGCCAATGTGTCATCAAAGCATTGTCATCACTCAATAGAATGATTAGCCTAAAAGCAGTGGTGGAAAGTGACTGAGTGCTAAGTACTGTACTTAACTAAAACGTGGAGGTCCTTTTACTTGAGTATTTCCATTTTTCATTACTTTATACTGAGGCAAATAATGTGCTTTTTACTCCATTACAATTAAATGACAGGTTTAGTTAGTACTACAACGTAGTTACCTTTCAGATTTAGATGATATAATGCAAAACATACATTAGCCACTTAAGATCTATTTTTGTATTTTTATAATTTAAAACATAGCCATTTTGTTTGTAATAATTTGACTATGTAGATCTGATATTTAGATCTGATATTTTCGAAAGATTGAGTACTTTTACTTTGGTACTTTAAGTATATTCTGATGCCATTACTTTTGTATTTTTACTCAAGTACAATTTTTAATACAGGCCTTATACTTGTAAAAACAGTATTTTTTTATATTGTGTTCTTATAATGTGTCCCGAACTGTCTCACCTAAACACAGGATCTGACACAAAGTTTGACCTGACAATCAAGATACAATTTATCCCCTGAGCAAGCAGGCAGGCTCGGGGACAAAAGCAAGAAAGAGAAAAAAAAAGCACTTGAACAGGAAACCGGGTTCAAATCCAGGGTAGAAGAGGAAGGTTACACAGTGCAGCTTTAAGTAAACAAGAATGACTCAGTTATAACTGCCAGGTGCAGAAAGCTATCGCTCATGAACATCTACAGTATAATCAGTGTGTGTGCCGTGGCAGAGTATGGGTTTTATACCGTTCAGACTATGGGTTTTATGGGTAAGTCTCCCATTGGCTTTAGAGGCAGCCTAGAGACGAGGCAGCCAATCATGAAACAGTGTCCACTACAGTCACTACTAGAGGTAGTAGCAAATGTAATCCAGGCGCTTTTCAAGCACCTGGCAAAAAATAAAAATGTTATTACCTCTTCTACCACAGCTAAGCGGCCTAACATGCTATTGTGTTTGTATTGCTATGGTAGGCCTACTCGCATTCCTACACACACTAACGCTTTAAGCGAGCTACACTGCCACACAACCAAGTATAAATGAGTCTTTAAGTATCTAGGGGAAAGGGACACTGGGTCATTTGGGACATGGTGTGTGTGTCCTCTGAGTGTCTCTGCCTCTCCACCGCCTGCCTTTTCTCTCTCTCTCCATCGCGAGGTGACTCTATAAATAACCAATCGCTCATACATGAGACAGCCTGCCTGGCTGGCTGGTGGCCTGGCTGGCTGGTGGCCTGGCTGGCTGGTTTGTAAGAATAGTGGATGAGTGACAGTCAAAGTACTAACAACAGGTAACATTAAGGATTAGGTATCAGTCAATGAATAATTAGATTGACAGAAGACCGCTGGTAGATTGATTGGTTGCTAATGTATGCTAAAAATCCATGTGGTTGGTTGGTTGGATGATCAGAGAGATAGATCATTTAAGTCAAGCTGAAATCAAAAGGTATTTCACAGGAAAGGGAGGCGGGACACTGCGTGGAGTGGAGGGCTGCGTGCGCCTCAGCCAATCACAGGGATCGGGGGTTGAACTGCATGGAGCTTTGGAGCCTCCAGAGACAGACACCCACTATCTGCACTTCTCCTACCCACCTATGAGCACTCCTCCTCTCAGGCAAAGCGTCTACAATGAGTGCCTCAAAGTAATAAAAAAAAGATCAAACCAGGCAGTACTGATGATCAAATATGAATCAAGATGATGTTACTGCACTGCATTTGTTGAATCAAGTGGTTTCTGAAAGGTATTTTAGCGTGCTGTTTCACTGTTTGTAACGCGTGTCCACCGTGTTGGATACGGCAGCAGCATCCACAAATTAATGTTTTTTTTTGTTTTCCGATTGTTTGCATGCATTTTTCTTCTCAATGTTTCTTTGGCGCTTATTGTTAAACCAGAGGTTTGGTTGTACCAGCGGCCGCTATGGCTGATTGCAGTTGTATGTGGTTGTCAATCTACTCACGTATCTGAGTATCACATATAGATCTCAATCAAATGTATCAAATAACTATATTTGTGTGTTCTTTCTCCCTCCTCTCTCTCTCTCTCTCTCTCTCTCTCTCTGTGTGCGTGTGCGTGTGTGCGTGTGTGTGTGTGTGCGTGCGTGTGTGCGTGCATGTGTGAATCTATAGGGATATTCCGCTTTCTGACGAGATAAGAGCTTACAGTCAACCCAGCCACCTGAGAACACACATGAGGTCCCACACAGGTACGGCACCATGTTATACCTAAAGTAACATACAAACACGAACGATATGCGAACGATATGTAAGCCAATATTGTTATGATTATGAATTTATAGAATGCAAAAAAAACACAGAAAAGACGTTATTGGCGCTACGGAAGTTCACGAGAAACATGATTATTAAGTCCTTGGTGTTGTATGAGATAGTAGATCTTTCTGTTCACTTGAGTGTGCCAGTCAGTCAGCCTGTGAATCCGTCCTGTGCCCCGCCCTGGGCCCTGTGAGTCCGTCCTGTGCCCCGCCCTGGGCCGGCCCTGCGCCCCGCCCTGGGCCGGCCCTGCACAGCTTTGTTGTATAAGCACGGCTCTACTCACACTTCTGAGGCTGCGAGTTCCCTTTTGCCCCCGCAGCCGTTCACACTGGTCCGGCCGGGGTGTTTTTTCTATCTAAGTCTCTCACAGCCCCGGATAAACATTCGTTAGAATCAATCCCTGACGTCAGACTGCAGGATATTTCCCAGTCTCCCATGACTTTGGAACAATCATGTAGTGGGAGAGAGAGAGAGAGAGAGAACACTTCACACTACATTTACTACCATGAAGGAAGTCCACCCCAGCCGTAGCTCTATTGGAGAACACAGCTCTCTTTTGTTGTTGTGTGTGTTGTGGCATCAAGTTTTGAGGGGGGAAAAAAGAGGGGAAATAAATAGCTACTGTAATAGAGGTGTTTCGTTCCCGATCCTGTAAGGCCTAGTTTTA
>NC_136811.1:42812977-42855477 GCF_951216825.1 Electrona antarctica
TGTCCACAGAGTAATCTCTTCCATGCACGGATCTAAGATGGAGTTTCTACAGGCCTGTAGCATTATCCCGTCAGACAAGACTAGAGTTCCAACTTGCTTCAGGATGCTATAGTATGAGAGAGGAGATGAAGGCTATTGGACAGCATTTGTTTGGCGAGCCGTTGAACGCGGCGGATGAACCCACCCCCCTAATCTCCCTCGATGTTGATGCCACTTGGTGAAGAGCGTGTGACCGATAGAATAGATTGTCAACTTAAAGGATTTACACTCTCTGCCCCATCTCCAGCTCATTGTAATGTCTTTCCTATAGTTGTCTTCTTCAAAAGGGGAAGGGGTGACAACATGGAAAGAGTAAAAAAAAAAAAAAAAAGGTTGGAAGAAATTAAAAAAAAAGGGCAGCTGAAGGATTTCTGCCAAAACTGTAACATTAAATTTAAGCTGTGGGGAGCGGCCGCAACCAGCATTAGCTGGTTAACCCATTGATACCTGAGGCTGAATCTGGGAACGCCTTCTAGGGCCTGACCTAAGGTTTCTGAAAACCTTCAAATTTTGATTCATTATTTTTTTAAATAGTTATGTTTTTTCAAAAATAGCAGATCTACAAGTTCATAGCGCGCCACTCGGTGGCGCGCTATGAGCTTGTAGATCTGCTATTTTTCAATAGCTAAATTATAACAATAGCTGATGAGACACAGAGAGAGCGCCGGCATCAAGGGTAGAACAACGTATAGGTTGCACCAGGCATCAATGGGTTAAGTATCGGCGGCAGAAAGGGGTAATGAATGTAAGGGGGGTAGACATATGAAATGTCATTAATGTTAATTCTAATCACTTTTTGGCTATTAAGCACAAATTAGCGAAGGCGATGTTAAATGTCATAGTATGTCCTGGGACTCGTAGAGGAGAGGGCGCGGGGGCCGGAGAATAGGTTCTCATTTACATACTAAAAGATCCAACTTTAATTCTCGCAAGAGAGCTTGATGGGGAAACGCAGCGGAGCCCGTCGTAAACCCACGCCAATGACATGCGGCGTCGGGAAACACAAACGCTCTCTGGCGGCCTGATTGTTCATTGTTCATGCTCAAGGTTATTTTCTTTTGGAGCTTGTGGAGAACGTCTGAATAATTCCACTCGGGCTCTTCCCACCCCTCCCTGGCTTCAGGGTTCATGCTATTTAAGACCAATCATGTCAATGCGGAATATAATTAATCCTGCTTAAATGTATTGCATGACCAGAATGTATGTTAACAGTCCCCCAACCCCCCCGATTCTGTCTTTGGATACCGACTAGACGTTTGCAGACAAAATGCGGGGAGATTGTTGAGCTCAGTAATGGCCTCCGAGGGAAATACTGAAGTCAAGTTGACTCAAAATCATCAGCGTTGGTTTACGTGTGTGTGTGTGTGTGTGTGTGTGTGTGTGTGTGTGTGTGTGTGTGTGTGTGTGTGTGTGTGTGTGTGTGTGTGTGTGTGTGTGTGTGTGTGTGTGTGTGTGTGTGTGTGTGTGTGTGTGTGCGTGCGTGCGTGTGTGCGTGCGTGCGTGCGTGCGTGCGTGCGTGCGTGCGTGTGCGTGTGTGTGTGTGTATTCTGCACGGGTCGAATACAGATACACGTCAAACAACAAACGACGAAAGCCAGCGAGTGAACAACAAACAATGGGGCTGCACTTCAGAAACAAGTTTAAACGTTAAAGGCCCGGCAAAAAAAAAAAGCCAAAGCGTGTATAACGTGAATTCGTTGTGATGGTCAGATTAACCTCGACGCGCCGCAGAGAGCACCCTGGCATTGTTGAGTCCTACTAAAGTCTAACCTGTGGTCTGTGTAAAGCATCCTGCCCTCTCTCTCTGTCTCTCTCTGTCTCTCTTCCCTCTGTGGCTGCAGCTAGTGACTGTGTGAGTAAATAACATTTGATATGCATAAACAGACCCTTCCTATTCATTACTGTCAGAGCGTCGGAGTGCAGGAGGCGGAGGTCAGCATGTGAAGGTCCTCCCGAGGCAGCAGAAGCGCCTGTGGTAGCTGTCACTCCTCTCCCCCCACCCCACCCCCCGCACCTTCACTTTCCCTCCTCCCCTCCCCTCCCTCCATCACCACCACCACCACCACTACCACTATTTTCCTCTTCTCTCTCCCCCACTCCCCTATTAGCACAGGCTCCGGGTCATAACCTTTCCGTGGCATTTTGCGATTCCGGAACCCCTTTGATTAGTGCAATATTTACATATTTCAACAGTGGAGAGAGGGCGTTCTCATGTCGCAAGACACTTGAAGTGTTGTAAATGCGTTTGGCCTTTTGCTATGGGAGAAGAATGTGAAGGAGAGTGTGTGTGGAGTGGACCGGAGGGAGGAGGTATAGTGGTTGTTGTATCAGTCGGGGCAGGAACGACCGACAGTCTCGTGGTGGTGTGTACGCGGCGGGCCGTGCATGTGTTTTAAGTATATTTGCGCGGTGCACCCCCCTGCTCTCAACCCCCACACCCCCACACCGTCACCCCCCCCTCGCCTGAAACTGCCATCCTAGTGCCATTAAGCTGTTGTCCTCCCGAGGACTGCCGTTTAGCAGCCATTAGAGGAGAATACTGCTCCCTGGTGGCAGATACAGATCATGCCCTCTGACATGGACGGCAGCACTGAGGGCTGCATGCTAGGAGGGAGAGAGAGAGAGAGAGAGAGAGAGAGAGAGACTGACTACAGGCATAGTTCTAGTTCATTCTCACAGCAACTAGAGATAGCTGGTGGGCCTGAGCTGATGTGAGGTTCAGTGCTCTCAGATGCACAGATCTGTACGAGGAATATTATGTCATTCTAGTGTCTTCAGTGCTATATACCACATACACTATATATGCATAAAAAAGAAACCGTGGTGAAAACAATAAATTGTAAAAATGAACAACAATAAAAGTGAACTGCCATTCGTGGTCGTGGATATATAACCCCCCGCGACAAAGGCTTTTGAAGAAAAGGGAATAAGAAAAGTGCGGTGGGAGGGGAGCGCATTATATTCTCCTGCACACCTATCTATCAAAACCTGAGCCAGCCTGACATTCAGCGCATTCTTTCCCTCACTCACTCCCTCACTCCCTCACTCACTCACTCACTCACTCTCTCTCTGGTGTGTGACAGAAAGCAGAGATGTCAGGGAACAGGTTCTCGGTGAGCTCAGGGCCGTCACGTCTCTGCGTTCCTGGTGACTGATGAGAGGCAGAGTGACGGGCAGCTGCAGTCTTTTCGCAGCCCGCAGGCCTGCCTGGCATTAACGTCATGTGCCATGTTCTCAGAGGGAGCCTGTCACTCAAGCTGTCAGTGCCGCAGACAGAGAGACAGACGGCATAGGCGCGCCAACATGAAAGAGACTGGCAGAGTAGCGCCGGTGTTCCCCAGGTGGGCTTCTGTAGTCGGAAGGGGCGAGCCGCCCGCTTTCCCCCGGCAGCGCAGGCGGCTTGGCTTTCAGCTCGCGTGGCCACACACGGACATCAAGGCGACACGCAGCCACGGCCCGGCATCAAAGTCAAAGCCTTCATAAAAGTGTCACGTATAACACCAAGGCTGTGTAGCTTGTGGACTCGCCTGTTTTGGCCGCTTCAGGATGAATGATAATAATTCCTTCTGCAGGTATAGCTGAGGTTTAGATATTCTGGGACAGTGAGCCACAGATGTCTGGGACTTCTAGGTTTGTGGAGGGATAAACTAGCATTCTGTCAACATTCATTGTTTTGTGAACCTGCAGATCAAACATGTGGAGCTATTCAGCTCCAAAACATCTATGAGTCTTACTAGCCCAGCTACAGTAGGAGCCCCCTAGTGTGTGTGCTCCCCCTCACACCGTCATGGACATTTGCTGAAAGGTGATGCCAGAGGAAAGGTCACCAAGTTTGTCCCAGAATTGTCCTACTACATTATGACTCACATATGTTGTGTGGAAGGTTTATATTTGTTTTCAGGGTGCAAGTAAAAAATAAATTACGAAGATGTGACTGATACATCGAAACGTTTTTTTTTACTTGCACCCTGATCATAAAATAAGGGCTTAAACTGTCTGAGTGCCTCCTTTCCATCCTGTAACCTGTCCTGCCTCTGAGATGCACCAGACTGGCCTGCCATAGGCTAGAGGCCTCTGAGATGCACCAGACTGGCCTGCCATAGACTAGAGGCTGCCTCTGAGATGCACCAGACTGGCCTGCCATAGGCTAGAGGCCTCTGAGATGCACCCGACTATGGCCTGCCATAGTCTAGAGGCCTCTGAGATGCACCAGACTGGCCTGCCATAGGCTAGAGGCCTCTGAGATGCACCAGACTATGGCCTGCCATAGGCTAGCCTCTGAGATGCACCAGACTATGGCCTGCCATAGGATAGAGGTGCGGTTGGAACTCCCTTCTGTTTATATTTGTTATATTATTTCAAAAGATTCAAAAACAATCTCCCTGTGAATCCTATAAGTAATACTGGTCTCTATTGACCTTATGCAGACCGCGGCCATCTTCCCATTAAGTTAATGGCAGGGTGGCAACTATAGCCGACTATAACTATAGCACATACATCCAGACAGAAAAGTCCCATCTGCCTCGGGCTCCATAAAAAAAAATATATATAGATTTTGTTTATAATAATTCTGTTCTGTCTGTTTGTGTAGTTATCTATTATGAAGATGGTACTGACTGCCGTTTCACTAAAATGTATGCTAATCAGTCGGGCCGGGCTTATATATTCAGGCCCGTTGAGAACTCTTAACACAAACACACAAAGCTGAGCATAGGAGGGGCCGGCGCCCCTCAAAAACAGATGAGATGGAGTCAGTAGATCCCATTTTGCGTGTCTTTATTGTGGACATGACATTACATGTTTTTGAAATGATGTACAAAAGTGTAACAGAAGTGAGAATGGCTCAGACGAGGTAGAGCTTTCACACCGGCTGCCCGGCCTGAGAACCACACAGTATAAAAACGTCCAAAACAAAACAAACCCAGAATAATAAATCATTTTCTTTTTTTATAACGAACAACACTCCCGACTGCCCCCTTTCCTCTGATCATTTTGAAGTGATAATAAATACCAAATACATTTGGAATAATAATAATGTCTTCTAAGGTAAATTAACCATGAGATTCATATAACAAATAAAAAGCCAACAGACACAAATAATACAACTTAAAGAGGCTTCATAAAATAAAAAACCCAAACAAAGAGGAGATAACAACAGCAACCGGCCTCTCTCTGGGAGGACATCCATGACTAGCTATACAGACCAAAATCCTACACTTTAAGCAAAGAGAAAGACAAAAGAAGAATCTGGTGTGAATGAAGCACTGCCGCACCTAAATAGCATAGTCAAACTGTTCCATGCGGGAAACCTGTCTAACAAGCAGTGGCGTGTAACCACATCACGTCCCCCAATCATATTCAAAACAAACAAAACAAATTAAATAAAATCATGATGGATATCTATGGAATCGTAATAATACACTGCAGAATCCAGAGTGTGGATTTAAATTAGAAACACTGAAGGTTCTTACAGTGTAACAAAAAAGAAAGCCTATAAAAGCCAGAGATGACGTTCAACTGGGTTAACGGGCACGGGTTAATAAAGACATTCACACTGAAAACCTTGGGCCTAATTTTACACTGCTCTGTCATACGATACAAATAGCAGTCCTTAGTTACAAGCTCACAACTTGAGCTTGTAGATCTGCTATTTTCGGCACGGGACACCATTGTACGACTAAGTATAAATCAGGCTTTAAGCTACAAATGGACAAAATGAGAAGAGAACAGCAGAGCGAGTGTTAAAGCAGAAAAACCTAGTCTAAGTGCACTAGTAATGCCTTTTGGTATCTAACGCTGTATATAAAGGGTTTGGAGTACATCATGTACACTTTATGTTACACACACTCGTTCCCGCTCAATCTGTTCATAGTTTCATTCTTTTTTTCTTCTTCCTAAGTCACACTTCGGAGTACAAATTAATAATCGAGGAGTTAATCTTAAAGGGAAAATTCTGTACAATATTGGTATTAGTACTAGTACACACTACTCGGTAGGCTAGAGTAACCATTTCAAGTATTCTTACTATCCCCCCCCCACCCACCCACACCTTCGGCATGTACACATTTAGTGTATAAGGTCTATTCAAGCACACAGTACACACAGTGTGCGGAACCCTAATATGACCCAGTGGTTCAGTAACCATTTAATAATGTGTTTGTGTAAAAACTGCGGAGGTCTCAAAATAGACGGGAAGTACGGTATCTCCGTTTGCTTTATTTATCCTTGCGTTGTTATTATTATTATTATTATGACCCATTTCTGAATGTTTAGAATCGACACGTACAAAATATGCCTCCACAGTTTCCCATGTCGCGGCACTCGGGACTTCAGCCTTGTTTTAGTTGGTGTGTACAGTGTGTACTTATATCAGTCACTGACGGGCAAGGCATGACAATCTCCGAGGCCCTTGAAAAAGGACCCACACACACGCGCGCACACACACACACACACACACACACACACACGAAATCCCTCAAAATGATAGTATACGGGAATGGCTATTGTTCCACACTTCATACTGTGTAGCAGCCAAATATCTAAATAAGCTTTCATTCCAGAGGAGGTACAGTAGCCCATAGTAGAGAAAGCATGTCGATGAAGGCTGGATTATACAAGGATTTTTAATCAACCTTTCTTATGCAGACATTTAGCAGAATGCGTCACACACACACACACACACACTTCCACGAGTGGACACATGCACTCACGTATGAACACACAATCACGTATACACACAAGCTCGTTCTTTCTCTCTCCCTTTGCACGCACGCACGCACACACATACCCTGCAAGGGCTGTAATAGGCTTCAAAACAACATCTCTATCTCCTGGATTCCCTGAAATCTCTTGAAGCCTGACCTCTGGTCCTCTTGGCGCTACGTGTCTGTCTGTCTCTCTGTCTGCTCTCTCCTCCTCACTCTTATCCTCGCAGGAATCATTTTCGAAATCGCACTAAAAGTCAACGAAGTGAAGCCAACCCACATCTGTGCCGGGGACTCGGCCGTGTGGAAGCAGACGGCGTGCGGTTTGCCAAACGCAGGTGCGATCGAAGCCGACGCCGGCGTAACCGAACGAACAGTCAAACATCACGTCTTGCTGCTGAAAGCGCAGCGCTTTCCCCACATGCTTTCAAGTCACTCTAATAATTTGAGGTTGGAGGAGGTGTCTGGAGGACGCTCCATCAGGAGGAGGAGGTGTCTGGAGGACGCTCCATCAGGAGGAGGAGGTGTCTGGAGGACGCTCCATCAGGAGGAGGTGTCTGGAGGACGCTCCATCAGGAGGAGGTGTCTGGAGGACGCTCCATCAGGAGGAGGTGTCTGGAGGAGGTGTCTTGGAGGAGGTGTCTGGAGGAGGTGTCTGGAGGAGGTGTCTGGAGGACGCTCCATCAGGAGCACAAAAAAAGGGATGAAAAAAATAATAATCTGTGTCCTTTCATTCCCTTTCCTCTTAACCCATTTAGGACTGACGCCGATTTTTTTTAAAAACAGTCTTCTAAATCCTAAAGGTTTTTATAAAAACCTATGTTTCTATGTCAGTGGTGCTCAAACTATTTCATGTCAAGGACCCTGTATGTAATAGGCCACCGACCCCATCTGTAAATACAGTATGTTGTTCCAGGGACCCTCCCAGAAGCAAAGATTTGAGTTAAAAACGTTCGCTCTGAAACATTATCTTCAAAGATTTGCGCCACATTTTCACAATTTTCCAAAAATAGCAGACCTACAAGCTCTGCTATGTTTCAATAGCTAAAGTATAACATAATGCTTAAAACACCAAAAGGGGTTCCCGTCCTGAATGGGTTAAATGGACAATAATTGAATGACCGTTAAAACCACACGCTCATTTATATCGGCCATTAAAAACGCACACTCTTTTTAATGAGCACTAAAGCGAACACCCAACAACCCCCTCCTCCATTAGCTCTGTCTCTATCCATCTCTCTCTCCCCTGGTCTTCCCATTGGAACTTTTTTCTGTCTCTCTATCGCTCTTGCTCAGTTCTTCGCCTATCGCTCTTTCTCTCCCATTTGCACTCTTTCTATACCTTTCTTTTCTTCACTCTCCCTCCCTCTCTCTCTTCTCTCTCTCTCTCTATCCATCTCTGTCTCTCTATCTCTGTCTCTCTCTCCTTCTTTCTCATGGTCCGCCTGACAGCCTCAGACTACAGAGAACAAGCATCTACTGCAGCTACTCATGTTACACTGGCGGCGGAGCGGCGAGGAAAGAGCTTAACATGTGTGCACGTGCACACACACACACACACGCACACACACACACACGTGCGCGCGAACACACGTCTTCATCTTCAGCTCGGCTCGTCGGCTCTATTCAGTGAAGAGCTGAGAGTCCAGAGGAAGCGGGCTCCTCCTCCTTCTGTCAAGAGTGTGCGTGCAAACGTAAGAGAAGCTCTTTCTGTCCCGTCATGGCGGTGCACGTCGTCAGAGGGCCTGCATCCTGTGAGCAGCACACAAACTATTATTAAGTAATCACAGGATGAAGCAGGGGGGAGGGGGGGTGTAGGTGCAGGGGTCCTGCCATGCCGCGGTCCTCAAGATTTAAAAACTAGCAGAGTTCAAAACGTCTCAATCTTTTCAAAAATAAAATAAAATAAAGATTCCATGTCTTCTCTTGCTTAAAAACCAAAACATCCAAATCATGGGAAACCCTCGTCACGGCGGTCAAAGCTCATATCTGTAAAAAGTCGACCATTAAAGGGGTTTACTGGTGAAGCCTCTCCCGTTAAGACCTGACAGTGGTGTTTCTGAGTGGTGCTTTTCAGTGGTAGTTCAGTGGTGTGTGGTGTTGTTGTTGTGCTGTGGAGTGGGATGGTCCTCGACTAGCGACCCCGCACTCTGCTCCGGAGGGTCTACTGTGGTCGCTGCGGGTGTCGTCGGTAGGTTTTTGTTGTTGTTGTTGTTGTAGCGGTGGTGGTGGTAGGGTCCAGTCCCCGTGCTCGGGGGGGCCCAGGGAGTGTGACAGCTCTCCGCTGCTCTCTGGGTACTGGTCGTTGTCGAAAGGCAAATGGTGGACGCTCTGGACGTGGGTCTTTAGGTTCCCTTTCTGAGAGGCTCGGTACGGGCAGAGGCGGCAGCAGAATGGTCTCTCCCCTGAGGGAACACAAACATTGCACAATAGTTGAATGGTCGGACCGGGGGGGGGGGGGTGGTGTCATGAGGTGACCTCACGTAGGGTGCGGCGGCATGCGGTGAGAGGACAGGGCTCTCTCTGAGAGAGAGAGAGAGAGAGAGAGAGAGAGGGCATCAAGGGGACGGCAAACCAACAAAAATGATGCACAGCCACTGAAACAGAACCATATAGCCACAGACAGCACACAGGATGACAGTCAGATACACAGTCAAATATTCAATGGTAATTCAATACTGGGCCCAAAAATCTCCCAGACAGACACTTGGGGAAGTGTAGCTACTATTTGGCCTAATTTTTTCATAATCCGAATTGAATTATTGATAGGATTTGACTGGGTAGGACTACAAGGGATGACAAGAGAAGGCATAACCACTTAAACTCTATACACGGTTAGTTAGCCAGAGTCCCCCAGGGGTCAATACTAGGCCCCCTATACTTCCCCCCCCTTTACAATAAGAATATACGCCACAAATAGGCAATCTACAAGCTTTAGCTACTGTACGAGCTTGTATTTTTGGCAATGGTTCACCCCAGAATACGGGCGCTAGGGTAGGCCTACATGTGGTTAACATTTAACTGGCCCTGCTTCGGACATTAACTGTCGCGATGATCCTACCCTGACCTAAAAGAACGAACTACTACTGCTGTATTCCTCTTGACTTCTTCCTGTGAGAGAGGACTGACATCTGGACCAAAAAGAGTGGCCTCACTGTCCGACGCTATACATCCAGTCCTGCTTTCCTCTCCCCTTCTCTCAATCAGCCCCCCCCCCCCCCCCCCCCCACACACACACACACACACACACACACACACACACACATGCAGACGCACACACACGCATGACGCACACACCACGCACACTCTACACTCTGCGCTCTCTTCTAATTAGACTGACCTACAATGGCACAGACACCTCAACATAAATAAGCAACACACACCTGAACAAAACAAATGAGATTGCCATTTAATTGCACCTAATTATCATTTTGATAAATGGAAGAATATCAAAGTGGGAAAACAAATGACTCCCCGTGCCCCCCCACCCCCCACCCCGCCCCTCTCCCCGATGAAGACACAGCCAAATGTGGCTGTTATAATACATCATCAGAGCAACAACAGAGGGGACAGGGTGAGAGAGGGAGGGAGAGAGAGAGAAATAAAAAACAGGAAGGCAAAAAAAAAAAAGACATAATTAATCACGCAAATCTAAAAGCAGCCGGAAAGACGGGCGGGGTGAGACGTGAGAGGAAAGCGCACACCTCTATGCCAGCGTCCTGCGAGGGAGAAGATGGCAGCCAGAGGAACGGGAGGGGAGTGGGCAGGCGGGCGGGCGGGCAGGCAAGGATGGGAGGGGACTGGTGCACTAACCCATTAAGACCCGATTCTACAAATGTTTCTATATTTCACATCTCAAATATGTTGTTCCAGGGACCCCCAGAAGCAAAGATTTGCGTTAAAACCGCTCGCTTTTGAAAGAATACATATTCAAAGATTTGCATACAGTTTTCAGGATTTTTCAAAAATAGCAGATCTACAAGCTCGTAGCGCGGCACTCGGTGCCGTGCTACGAGATTGTAGATCTGCTATTTTTCAACAGCTAAAGTTTAAAATAATGGTTAAAAGACACAGATGCGTTCCCGGTCCTGATGGGCTAAATTACACTAAAGGTTATCGTCACCGTAAAGCAGCACCAACACTACATCTAATTGGACCCCTACGCTGTTCCTGCTCCCATCATTCATCGCCAGTGGTAAATCTGAGTGCATACGCACGAGCGCGCGCATGTGCGTGCGTGCATCTTGCGCGCGTGATTAATTAAGATGGAAGTGCGCCGCGCAGACCTGGCTCTCTCCGAATGTCAAAAGCAGAAGAGATTTACTCCTCCCTCGCTCGCTCTCTCTCTCTCTCTATGTCTGCCTCGATGTCCCTCTATCTCTCTCCCTCCGTCTCTCCCTTTGTCTGTGAAAACTTTTCCACCCCCCCCCCACCAGACATGTCGCTGGTTTATGGGAAGCCCATTGCTCATACCAAGGGGGGGGGGGACACCTGAGGGACGAAGCGGCGAAGACGACAGCATGCAGCGGCCATTTTGCTGCTCTGTGAGTTAGGCACAACGAGGCGACGGGGGGGGTGACGGAGGGCCTTGTTGCCGGCTCAAACTTTACACTGGGGGGGTGGGGGTGGGGGGGAACAAGGAAGCAGAAGCAAGCAAAGCTAATATATAGGGTGGGTGGTGTGGGTGGGGGGGGAGAGAAAAGAAATGCATTCGTCATGAGGAGGTGTGACAAAGAGACGTCATGCAACGGGAATGGAGAACACAGCAACACACACACACACACACACACACACACACACATGCAAGGACAGCGATGGGACACCCCAGTGGTTAGCCGTGGTGGGACATACTTGTTTGGGTGCGTCGGTAGCGGTGGTGTGAGCGTCAGTACCTCTGTGGAGTCCGTTAAAATCAAACCCAACTGTGGGGGGGAGAAGGAATGGAAGGAGGAAGGGAGGGAGGGAGAGAGAGAGAGGGATGGAGGGAGGGAGGGAAGGAAGACAGGGAGTGGGGTGGGGGTGGAGAGGGAGGGAAAGGGATTCGGTTAAAAAAGCCGAGATGAGAGATCTCTGACCGCCACAACAAGCATCTTTTTTTTTCTTTTCTTTTCTTATTCTTTAAAACACCAGCAGCGCACGGGAGGCATGTGCCACCAGCGCCCAACCTCACAGAGAGGAGATGATGATGATGATGATGATGATGATGATGGAACGTGGTGGTGGCGAGCCAGTGATTTAATATGACGCATGTTAATGGAGGCCTCGGGGTGGCTGCCCTTTCTTGTGTGTGTGTACGTCCATGTTGAAGACAACCGCTGGTGACAACATTAATTACAGCTTCGCTGGTGTTTGTGTTGCGTGTGTGTGTGTGTGTGTGTGTGTGTGCGTGCGTGTGCGTGTTTTGCACGTGTGCGTGTGCGTGCGCATGCATATGTGTGCATGCGTGATTATGTGTGTGTGTGTGTGTGTGTGTGTGTGTGTGTGTGTGTTTTGCATGTGTGCGTGTGCGTGCGCATGCGTATGTGTGCATGCGTGAGTGTGTGTGCGGGTGTGTGTTTTGTGTGCCTCTGCATCATTTACCATTTGGCCTCTGTCACTTAGAATCACTGGTTGTGTCACTTGTCATTCACACTCTCCATAAAGAAGCTACTTATGTGACTGTCTACTGTGATCACTGCTTACTACGCTGATGGACATGCAGGAGAGGAGAGAGGAGAGGAGAGGAGAGGAGAGGAGAGGAGAGGAGAGGAGACAGTGGGATGTCTAAATCGAGGCTGTTTAGTGAATGGCGTCCGGATGCATGCAAATGGATTCATAATGTTGGCATGGACAAAATGCCGTCACGCTTCATTAGGATGCGCAATTCCATCTCTCTAATTGACATGTGATTAATAATGTATACAATTTGTCACAGGTCAGTATCGCAAGCAAATCATGTTTCACTTTTATAATGTAGAGACAGCTGCCAGACCCGGGCCCAGGGTGGGGTGGGGTGGGGTGGGGTGCAGGACTGCCTGGCTGTCACACTCAAGTGAACAGAAAGATCTAGTTTTGATTTATTTTGGGGGGAAATGCCGATATTATGTGTATAAAAATGTATGGTTGATTTTATTTAGATAATGAAATGTTGCTGGGCATGTGAATGTGGAGGGATATTAATGGGTTGTTATCCCATCCATATCTGAAATATGCATGAGTAATATTGTGTGTGTGTGTGTGTGTGTGTGTGTGTGTGTGTGTGTGTGTGTGTGTGTTACCTGTATGGGACCTCATGTGTGTTCTCAGGTGACTGGGTTGACTGAAGCTCTTGCCGCACTCGTGGCAGACGTACTGTCCTTGTCGCATCAGAGAGCGCAGCATTCCTATATATACACGCACGCACACACACACACACACACACACACACACACACAGGGAGGGAGAAGGACACACACATTAATATCGTTTTGTACAATAATTTAGATCTGTGTGTGAGCAGATTGGCTGCCGGTGATAACTAAATGCCAGCCATAGCGGCCAGCACAACGTGTTCCATAACGTGGTCCATGTTTCACAGACTCTATAGAGACTCTAGAGACAGACCTATAGCCAACCACTGACATCATGTCACCTCTATAACTACAGACACACCACTGACATCATGTCACCTCTATAACTACAGACACACCACTGACATCATGTCACCTCTGTAACTACAGACACACCACTGACATCATGTCACCTCTGTAACTACAGACACCACTGGCATCATGTCACCTCTATAACTACAGACACACCACTGGCATCATGTCACCTCTGTAACTACAGACACACCACTGACATCATGTCACCTCCTTAACTACAGACACACCACTGGCATCATGTCACCTCTATAACTACAGACACACCACTGACATCATGTCACCTCTATAACTACAGACACACCACTGACATCATGTCACCTCTATAACTACAGACAGACCACTGGCATAATGTCACCTCCATAACTACAGACACACCACTGACATCATGTCACCTCTATAACTACAGACACACCACTGACATCATGTCACCTCTATAACTACAGACAGACCACTGGCATAATGTCACCTGCATAACTACAGACACACCACTGACATCATGTCACCTCTATAACTACAGACACACCACTGACATCATGTCACCTCTAACTACAGACACACCACTGACATCATGTCACCTCTATAACTACAGACACACCACTGGCATCATGTCACCTCTATAACTACAGACACACCACTGACATCATGTCACCTCTATAACTACAGACACACCACTGGCATCATGTCACCTCTATAACTACAGACACACCACTGACATCATGTCACCTCCATAACTACAGACACCACTGGCATCATGTCACCTCTATAACTACAGACACACCACTGACATCATGTCACCTCTATAACTACAGACACACCACTGACATCATGTCACCTCTATAACTACAGACAAACCACTGACATCATGTCACCTCTATAACTACAGACACACCACTGACATCATGTCACCTCCATAACTACAGACACCACTGGCATCATGTCACCTCTATAACTACAGACACACCACTGACATCATGTCACCTCTATAACTACAGACACACCACTGACATCATGTCACCTCTATAACTACAGACAAACCACTGGCATAATGTCACCTCTATAACTACAGACAAACCACTGGCATCATGTCACCTCTGTAACTACAGACACACCACTGGCATCATGTCACCTCTATAACTACAGACAAACCACTGGCATAATGTCACCTCTATAACTACAGACAAACCACTGGCATAATGTCACCTCTATAACTACAGACAAACCACTGGCATCATGTCACCTCCATAACTACAGACACACCCTTGGCATCATGTCACCTCTATAACTACAGACACACCACTGACATCATGTCACCTCTATAACTACAGACACACCACTGGCATCATGTCACTCTATAACTACAGACACACCACTGACATCATGTCACCTTATAACTACAGACACACCACTGGCATCATGTCACCTCTATAACTACAGACACGCCACTGACATCATGTCACCTCTATAACTACAGACACACCACTGACATCATGTCACCTCTATAACTACAGACACACCACTGGCATCATGTCACCTCCATAACTACAGACACACCACTGACATCATGTCACCTCTATAACTACAGACACACCACTGACATCACGTCACCTCTATAACTACAGACAAACTTTGGCATCGTGTCAGAATTAGACACAAGACGGTGGGCAGGCTCCTTTCAGAATCAACCCACCGTTGACGTTTTGAATGGAGGAGCAAAAAGATCACAGTGCACCCTTGGCATCATGTCACCTCTATAACTACAGACACACCACTGACATCATGTCACCTCTATAACTACAGACAAACCACTGGCATAATGTCACCTCTATAACTACAGACAAACCACTGGCATCATGTCACCTCTGTAACTACAGACACACCACTGGCATCATGTCACCTCTATAACTACAGACAAACCACTGGCATAATGTCACCTCTATAACTACAGACAAACCACTGGCATAATGTCACCTCTATAACTACAGACAAACCACTGGCATCATGTCACCTCTATAACTACAGACACACCACTGACATCATGTCACCTCTATAACTACAGACACACCACTGGCATCATGTCACTCTATAACTACAGACACACCACTGACATCATGTCACCTCTATAACTACAGACACACCACTGGCATCATGTCACCTCTATAACTACAGACACACCACTGACATCATGTCACCTCTATAACTACAGACACACCACTGACATCATGTCACCTCTATAACTACAGACACACCACTGGCATCATGTCACCTCCATAACTACAGACACACCACTGACATCATGTCACCTCTATAACTACAGACACACCACTGACATCACGTCACCTCTATAACTACAGACAAACTTTGGCATCGTGTCAGAATTAGACACAAGACGGTGGGCAGGCTCCTTTCAGAATCAACCCACCGTTGACGTTTTGAATGGAGGAGCAAAAAGATCACAGTGCAAACGTTGAAATGTATCAATTTGTACACCCTCTTGGTTAAACAACACGGGAGGGTTTCACCGTGATGGAATTTGTGGAGCGTGAGCTTTCCGATCGACGCGAAAGGCCACCGCACTTTGGCCGGAGCGGGGGCTGCGACCGCGACCGCGAAGGCGGGAGGGGGACATCAGCCGCAGTAGTGGACCAGCGCAGGCATCATTAGTATGTCTAATGTGTCATTATGGGCGGCTCGCTCCGGGGGCTGGACTGCAGCTGTCACACAGCATCATCTCAGAGCCTGACAGCCAGACACACGCGGCACACACACACGCCGCATAAATTACAGCCAATTAAAACGCCCCGGCTGTGATGTGCCCGCTCGGCCGCCCGTGTGTCACATGTCAGGTGTGTGTCTGTGTGCGTGTGTGTGTGTTTGGTCATTGCTATTGCCGCATCTCCCACTGACGCACAATGCAACAGGGACATCAGGAGGACGAGCGGTTTCAAGGCACGCACACGCACACACACACACACACACACACACACACACACGCACTCCTGTGACCTCTCCTGCTGGCAGATAACTTGCCTGGGGGGTCCATGCAGCATAAGCATCCTCCGTCCTCTGTCCTCCGTCTCTCTCCACTCCCCATCAATCCCCCCACCCCCCCTCGACCCCCGTCCACGCACGTGCCCGTGCACCGGCTTGGCATGTACCTGCATGGCAGTGCCCGCTGGTGCGGCGCTATAGGCGGCGAGGACAGCAGGACAGGACGGAGGGTGACAGAGAGCTTCTCTGGCAGCTCTCTAGCGCTGCAGCCTCTGGATACTCTGCGACCACCATGAGCTGCCAGCCCTTCTCACCGTGACGCGCTCCAGAAAGACAAGACACAACTGCACCCAACGACCACCCTCCACGCCGAAAGACAAGAAATAAAGTGCACGCACGCACGCACACACACACACCATCATTCATGCATGGATGGATGGATGCATGCAAAAGTGCACTTGCGCTTCTGCACGCAAACAGACACGGGCACGACAAATCTCGAATGTCACAATCTCGAATATCACAAACACATGTGTATTATATACATGCACGCACGCACATAGTGTTATGGATGCACACACACACACATGCACGCACGCGCACACGCGCTACCGAGAGAGGAGCCTGGGTTGCTCAGGAAAGGTCACTTTATAGCATGTGACTCAAAGGGCTAAGGCAGAGCGTGATGATATGTGCCTGGACGGGTGACAGTGATGTCACGGCGTCCGCTCTGGGGCTGTTGTCTCTGACCCCTGGCTCTGCACGATGACCTTACGAACTCCAGCCCAAAGTGGGCAAATTATAGGAATGTTCAGTAATGGCCATTTCTGAAGCAGCTGGTGGGGTAATTATCATGCTTTATCTCACGCTATGTATATGCAGCAACCCCAACCGACCCCCAACTTATACTGCCCCCACACCTCTCTGTCTCTGTCTCTCTCTCTCTCTCTCTGTCTCTCTCTCTCTCTCTCTCTCTCTCTCTCTCTCTCTGTCTATCTCTCTCTCTCTCTCTCTCTCTCTCTCTCTCTCTCTCTCTCTCTCTCTGTCTCTCTCTCTCTCTCCATCCTTGTCTGTGTGAGTCTCTCATCAGGCGGAACCCTGACCTAAACAGTTTGTGACAGCTTTCTGGGAGAATTGGGGACTAGGCATGCCTCCAAGACCCTGAGAGAAAGCAAAGGTTCCCTCTCATGCTTGATCTGTACTTCATCGCGCGCCGGTGTAGCACAGCGAACATAGCAAGCTCACAAGGCGCCCCGCTGCAACGCGCTGTGATCTTGTAGATTGGCTGTTTTCGGTGTGCAGCATCGGCACGCAACAAAGTGTAAATCAAGCCTCGCATCTTTCCCGGTGAAAGCACACACTCTCTTTTGCAGCTAGAACAATGTTTCCCAAACAGTGGGTCGGGACCCATTGTTGGGTCGCGAGAGAATATCCCTATTGTTTTGTTTCATACATTTTGTCATTAATTATTATTATTTTAAAAGAGTTTCTAAAAAATGTCCACAAAAACTAGTAAAAGAAATTGCTAATTTTGAGTTTTCGAGTTGAAAACAAATTCAAACGTTTTTCAAAAAGACATTCATGAATTGAAATGAAAATTATCAAAGAAATTCCCTAAATTAGACAAAACAAATCTGCAAACAGATCTGCAAGCTCGCAATGCACAAAGCGACACATTGTGAGCTTGTAGAGCTGCTAGTTTGGGTCTCGGGTAAACATCTGATTTCTCTTTTGGGTCTTGAGCTAAAAAATGTTGGGAACGACTGATCTAGAATCCTATACAAGCATGTGCATACGGGCACACATACTCTACGCACGCACGCGCACACACACACACACACACACACACACACACACACACACACACACCCTGCCCTAGATTCAGCCTTTTATCACACCTTACAAATGTTAAAAACGTCACATGTGTGAGTGTGTGTGGTGTGCTTTAATGCATCTCCTTTTCATTATTCACAACTTGGAGTCACGAAATGTCTGTGTCTGTCAGCCAGATGTTGGATTTATTTGTCTGAGTGCACCTGCATGAATGCAGTGTGTGTGTGTGTGTGTGTGTGTGTGTGTGTGTGTGTGTGTGTGTGTGTGTGTGTGTGTGTGTGTGTGTGTGTGTGTGTGTGTGTCTGTGTGTGTGTGTGTGTGTGTGTGTGTGTGTGTGTGTGTGTGTGTGCGTGTGTGCGTGCGTGCGTGCGTGCGTGCGTGCGTGCATATCAGAGTATTGTTTTGACATTTTGTGCACTGCATATCATATCGGTTTGCAGAATTATATCAGCTGTCAATCAACCAATAAGGTTTCCCAACATTTCTTGACATGTGGCCATTGATCCTCGACATGACACACTGTACTAGTTATATGTAGAGTAAGACATGACACACTGTACTAGTTATATGTAGAGTAAGACATGACACACTGTACTAGTTATATGTAGAGTAAGACATGACACGCTGTACTAGTTATATGTAGAGTAAGATATGACACGCTGTACTAGTTATATGTAGAGTAAGATATGACACACTGTACTAGTTATATGTAGAGTAAGACATGACACGCTGTACTAGTTATATGTAGAGTAAGACATGACACACTGTACTAGTTATATGTAGAGTAAGACATGACACGCTGTACTAGTTATATGTAGAGTAAGACATGACACACTGTACTAGTTATATGTAGAGTAAGACATGACACACTGTACTAGTTATATGTAGAGTAAGACATGACACACTGTACTAGTTATATGTAGAGTAAGACATGACACACTGTACTAGTTATATGTAGAGTAAGACATGACACGCTGTACTAGTTATATGTAGAGTAAGACATGACACACTGTACTAGTTATATGTAGAGTAAGGCTGCATTTCATACCTCAGTATTTATGCCAAATCTTATGATATCGATTCAATACACGATATTACCGTTAAAATGTCATGTTATGTCATATTCTATATTTTAAAGATGGAGTGCCACACTTTTTGTATTTTTCCAGTTTTTCATGTGTTTATGAGGTGACAGTACTTCATTAGACACCCTGGAGTCGTTTTTATGTGCAATGGTGTATTAACTTTGTATTTAGGGTTTCTTCCTGGAGGCTGAACCCTTGACAGTCAAACGGGCCAATGAAATAAACAGTAATATAGTGACATCACACTATCAGCCCCTCCCCTAACCCCTCCCCCTTTATCATACAACTACAGCTGTGGGTGCAGCGTCAGTTCAGGTGGATCACCACCCATCACCCACCAGGCAAACCAGGCATACTTAATGAACTGGTGGGCGTGCCCACAGAAAAACGTCATTTTAACAAATACTGTACACTTTTTTGAAAAAATTATACCTCCATATATAACAATAAGATCTGATGATCATGTTTTAGGGTGGAAAAAAATCATGGCACTTCAGCTTTAAGTGTTGCGACATTGAAAACTAAACATTATTGTGTTAATGAGTTTGCTAACGTACTGGACCATAGACACACACACACCAACATGACATGACAGAGGGACAAACGGAGTGATGGTTTATTTTCCGAGGGGCACAGGCTAAAACAGAGGGCTGGCTTGATAAATCGACAATATATCGACAATATATCGATATGTCGACGATATATCTATATCGCAATACCGTTGCCTTTTTGCGATACTGATATTGCGCATGTTCATACCTCGATAACGATACGATAAGGATATATTGTGCAGCCTTAAAGTAGAGTATGTATGTTACGTACTTATCTCACGGTACTTATTACTAGGCAAATATTGTACTTTTTACTCCACTACATTTATTTGACAACTAGCTACAGTTTGCAGATTTATATTGTTATTATTATTAGAGAACATAGATTAACCAATCAAGCCCTATTTTGTACTTTGGCTATTCTAAAATATACATTCATCTAGCCTACATTAACCTATCTTGAAGATCTGCTTTTTTGTTTTGTTTTGTTTTTATTCTGAAACACTTGATTACTTTGTCTCGGAACTCTATACTTTTGTACTTTTACTCTAGTAACTTCTTTTTTACTGAAGTAAAATCTCCATAAAGTATTCCCAGCGAGCACGGTCAGGACCTGGACGAATTAGTGACGCCTCTATTGGGGCCAGATCAAGTCAAACCAAGACTAGCCAGATCTGGCCCAGAATATCACCTGATTTCAACCAACATAAAGTCTGCCCACTAAGACGGACATCCAGAGAGAATCCGATTGAGGCCAGATCAACTTACGTCATTATCATAAATAGTCAGATCTGGCCCAGAATAAGCTATATTATGGAAAGAATAAGTAAGTAAAGATCATCCCCATATGGGCTGTGATCTGGCCTAGTCCTTAAAGTCCTGAATGTCACCGGAGGACGTCATCATAAGGTCATCATGACATCAATTTGGCTTGCAGGGTTTCTTCCACCACTGTCTCATTCTAAATCACTAAGAGAGAATTAGAATGCTTTGAGATTGCTCTGTAAAGCTGCACTGCGAGGTTACTTTTCAGGATTCCAATAAAAAAATAGCAGATCTACAAGCTCTAAGCGTGTCGCACTACGACACGTTTGAGCTTGTAGATTGGCTATTTTTGCTACGACAGTAATATGCAATGTGGCTCTCTGGAGTGAGTGTGGAACTATTGTGGCCCTCTCCATCTTCAATGTTGCCCACCCCTGATCTAATTCAAACTTGTGTGAAACACAGATTGCTCTGTGTTTCACAGAAATCAGATGTTTACCCGAAACCCAAACTAGCAGCTCTACAAGCTTACAATGTGTCGCTTCGCGGCGCATTGCGAGCTTGCAGAACTGTTTGCAGATTTGTTTTGTCTAATTTAGGGAATTTCTTTGATAAATTTCATTTAAATTCATGAATTTCTTTTTGAAAAATGTTTGAATTTGTTTTCAACTCGAAAACTCAAAATCATGTGCTTCTCACTCAGTAAAATCCTGCATAAAATCGCCAACCGCGGCCTACAATGTCAAGGTACCTTATATACAGCACGGCTAGCCTTTCATATTGATATTATCTACAGTATGCGCTTCTGTAGGCAAATAATTGTCGACCATGTTAACACTTGTCAAACTGCCTCTTTGAAATGGGACGGCTGCAATGTCTTTTCTGATTACATCAGGGATATGTCCCATCTACCAAATCTAGTCGATCCGCCAGGTGGTTCCCGAGGACACACCCAGAGATTCTGTGCACTCTTCAACGACCTCCATATATAAATAATAGGACAGAATAGGACACAGACTGATAAAGACATTTGTGGAGTTTTGGTTCTGGACAACTGCCATTCTGACCGAAATACCGAAATACCCTACTCTGTACCCGAGGTATGCACAGGACACACACACACACACACACACACACACACACACACACACACACACACACACACACACAGGTTTAGTGCGTTTAGAGACATAGATAGCCTGCTCCTTACCAGTGGGGTCCAGCAGGGCGTTGGCAGCGCCCCAGCGGTGGTAGAGGGCCGCCAGCTCGTGGGGGCTGTAGTTCTTGAGGAAGCTGAGGATGTCAATGGGCATTTCCTGCGCCTCCGCTATCGACTCCTGCTTCACGTCTCCGCGCACTCCCGAGGGCTGGGAGGAGGAGGAGGAGGAGGTAGAGCAGGAGTTCTGGAGGGCGCCGCCGTGCGTCTGCGAGGAGGTCCCGTAGCCGTGACCTATTGAAGAGCTGTGGGTGATGGTGCTCGGCCTGGACAGGCCTGCTCGCGCCTGGCTGTGGGAGTTGGTATGTGGCTGGTGATGATGCTGATGTGGCTGATGATGCTGATGTGGCTGATGATGCTGCTGATGCTGCTGATGAAGGCTCTTGGAGGGCTGAGGGGAGCTCCTGGCTCGGCTGTACTCTGCCAGGCCATGCTTGCTGGACAGCATGAAGCCCAGGCCCTCCTGGGGCATCATGTAGCGGTCCGCCAGCCTGGCCCCCGATGTGGAACCGGCGGCGGGCGCCGAGGGACGCTGGGAGACGCCAGCCGTGCTCTTCTCCAGGGAGCCGGCCGAGCACGCGGAGCCTCCCCGGGGGTAAAGATCCACCCTGGGTCTGGAGTGAGACGGGTGGTGGTCACCTGGGGGCCGGCTGCTGCCGCCACTGCTGACCGGCCGCATGGCATGCCTCGCCGCCTGGGAGCCTGCGCCGGACGAGGAGCCTCTCGAGGAAGGGGTGGAGGAGGAAGAGGAGGAGGAGGAGGAGGGGGGATTGCTTGGGTTACCAGTGGGCTTGTTCTTCTTCGGGGTCTCACTGGAGTACGATGGGGGCTGGGTGCGAGGGGTGCGGACCACCGGAGGCAGCGGGGGACACTCCTTGCCCTCCAGCACCGGCGGGGGACCCGTGCGTCGTCTGGCGTACGAGGAGCCGTCTCTGGGGCGCTTCAGGCCATTCTTCAGGGCCCATTTAGGAGCCAGGGAGGAGCTGCTGCTGTTGATGCGGTGCGACACCGTCTGGTGCATCCACAGCACCTCCGGGTAGCGGGAGGCGTAGGAGCAGAAGGAACACTTGTGGCTGGGGAGGCCCTTCTTGTCCAGGGCCACGGGGGAGGAGGGGCCTCTGTGGTCCTCAGCCTTGAGACACAGGTCTAGCGGGGTCAGGCTGGGGTCAGAGGGCGACAACGACTGGCCAGGAGGTTTGTCCACAGAGGAGCGGGGTGAGAGGTAAGGGCAGGGCTCTGCGGCGGCGTTGGGCAACCCCTGGAGAAGGGCCATTTTCAGCTTGGGGTAGCCACTGGGGTGGCCTTTGTCCGAGCTAGAGCTGGGACTGGGACTGTTACTGGGACTGGGACTGGGGCTGGGGCTGGGGCTGGGCGTGGGGCTGGGTTTACTGGGAGCCGGGCTGGGTCTACTGTCGTGGTCGGCTGGGTGCTGGACACGGACATGAGACAGATAGGACGAAGAGTCTGTGGCCACAAAGTCACACAGGCTGCAGACGTAAGGCTTCTCATCTGTGGAGGAAGACAAAAGAACATAAATAACTAAATGTGAAAAATAAAGATGAACCAGGGTTTTCCTGCTATCCTCAAAATGAGATGCAAAGTACCTACAAGATATCTAAGTCAGTGTTGTTCACATTTTCTGTGCCCGAAGGCACATGAATGGGTATTCATAACAAAAATGCATATATAACTAACTATCTAACTAATGAATGAAATGATTTATAATTTAGTCTACAATGACATGCCCGAAATAGGGATGGCAGGTTGAAAATTATATTAAAAAAATGATTTTAAAGGTATAGAATGTGCCACTGTATTGAGAAAGTAGTGTGCCCAAAGTAAATACAGAAAATCACAACTTTTTGTTTAGTTGTACATATTGAAATAGTAATTTGTGGTAACTTGTCACAAAGTCCCACCGCACACCTTGGCAATCAGTATTAAGTATTGTTCTTCACAGATGTAGTTTTTGCGAGTAGCCACTTGGTGTCAGTATTGGTCTGGTCAGTGTTACCGTCCTCGCAAAAGCTGCTTTCAACTTGGCATAAAGAATGGAGAATATCAGATCTATAAAACATATGTGGTATATCATCCACCAGTTCTCAAAGAGTAATTTCATCCTTTTTCATATCAATTATTTATTCAACATTTGAGCCACAGAACTCCATTTGATGACATTTAGCCTCTCAGACCCAAAACTAAAGAATATGTTGTTGTCGTTTGGATAGTATTTTGTCCACAATTCCATGCTGTATTGATGTGGTACCACTGGAGAGATAACAGGCAAACATTGAATGAATCAAAATGACAATTATTTTACATGCTCTAATAATTGTGTATAGACGTAAATGGACCCTGATGGGTCCATTTGGTTTCATTTTACATTCTCAAGAGTCAAGAGTTAAAGATCTAATAAGGCTCCATTTGGTTACCAACTCTCCATCATTTTGCTGGGGACCACCTGGAACCCCCTCAAGGACCACTGGTGGTCCCCGGACCACTGGTTGAGAACCACTGGCTTAGATAACAACCATGCTGACTATTTGTCATGACCTGATATGTACCAGTGTTAATTTTTTTCACAATGTTTTGAGTATTATTTTTTATATTTAAGTTTTAGTCTTTTGAATAACACACCATTTAGTCTTTTGTCTTAGGGGCGACTCACACCTTTACATCTAGCATACAACATTGATGCATGCGAGATGTAAGCAAGATGTAAGTGTCATGGCCGCCCCAATGCATTTCCAATGGAAGTCACATGGTTTGATACAACATTTTGGACTACAAGCTGTTGTATGGCTTTCGGCTGTGTTTCGACTGCCCCCCTCCCCCTCATACAACACAAATGTTGTGTCAAACCATGTGACTCCCATTGGAAATGCATTGCATCAGCTATACATCTCATACAACAAGCATGCATCAATGTTGTATGCTAGATGTAAAGGTGTGAGTCAGGCCTTAGTCAACACATTTCCCACTGATATGTACTGTAACAGTAACTGTATGCATCTCCTTCATGGGCCCTGGTCCAGTGTGTTTCCACCAGTTCGCCACAAGGTGGCATACATGCTCTACCTGACTTATCGAGAAGCACGACATCCTCCCAAAGCCTAACAAAGACAGATCTCATCTCACACCCACGTTTCATCATTCAATATGGTCTTCCTAACAGGCATGCCAGCTTCAACCCATATGCTATGCATGTGTGGGTTGCATGTCATCATTGACACTTGAACCCTCATATCAAGGCTTGTCCTCCTAGGCTAGACCTTTACGGCAACCTTCAACATATAACCCAAAACAGCAACAAAATGTAACCAGCCTTTTCCTTGCTTTATGTGCACGCACTCACTCACTCACTCACTCACTCTCTCTCTCTCTCTCTCTCTCTCTCTCTCTCTCTCTCTCTCTCTCTCTCTGACCAGTAACCTGCCATCTGCTTTCCATTTGCCTTCCTGTTGGCACACCAGTGCAGTGGCCAACACACACGTACCACTACCACGGTGCCAAGGCTACGCCCCCGGGCTGGGTAGAGTGGCATCAGAGAACTAAGATTTATGTATATGTATATGTATATGTATATATAATATATATATATATATATATATATATGTATATATATATATATATATCATACACACACACAACAGTATGTTCTCACTTTCTCTCGCCCTCTAACCTTTCCTCTCCTTCCTGCCTTTCTCCTGTGTATCAGCTCCTATAGCTCGAGTCAATCTATCTTTATTCCTGGAGGGAGAAGCTCTCTGTGGTTCCCAGAGACCTGTGCCTGCCTTCCCTGGGCTACTGCCAGAGAGGAAACTAAAGCATGCAGGAAAATAACCTCAATGTGAGTGAGGTAAACAAGGAGAAGGCGGTCACGGGTCACTCTCTCTATCGGTCCTGCAGTGGCTGCTACTCTCTTCCTCACCTGTGCGTGCACGCACACACAAGAAAACACAAGTACATGCATATGGCACGCACACACCGACATGCAAATGCACGCGTTGCACAGCCCTGGCTGCAGGAGCAATTAAGACTGGAGTGCTAACAGGCTGTGTCATTGAAGTGACACCTATCTCTCACACAAGAGTGAACAGAGCTAGAAACACAGGCAGGCAACAAGCACGCTTAGCACGGGGACAGACATCTTAAATCAGCTACTCTATGAATCTCTGCCTGTGAAAATCTGATGACAAATGTCCTAATCTCACTGCAGTACAGTTGTTCAAGGTGAAGTGAAGTGTGTTCTTTTGTCATTACATTATAGGTAAAAGTCTAAAATTGAGCCACACTTAAAAATGCACGGAGCACCATAAAGAAGTTGGATGAAAATGCTGCACATTCTGTTCACTTTGCTGGAGCCTGATGAAGACTTGGTTGGAACATGTCGGTGAGATTGCGGTGCTTTCTTCCTTGTAACCATTTTCAACAGCAGACATGGTGCCAGCTTCCTGGCAATTCTGCGCATCAAGCCACTTCACAGGAACTTAGCATTCCGTCTAATCACCGCACACCTTGAAGGCCCCCCTCGTGTCATCTAATACATCAATTACACTGAAAAGCGAGGGCGGGCGGCTGATTCACATGAAAAGCAGCCGGCCTACTCTTCTAGAAATACCCGTGGACAGAGCCAATGTGTCATCAAAGCATTGTCATCACTCAATAGAATGATTAGCCTAAAAGCAGTGGTGGAAAGTGACTGAGTGCTAAGTACTGTACTTAACTAAAACGTGGAGGTCCTTTTACTTGAGTATTTCCATTTTTCATTACTTTATAGTGAGGCAAATAATGTGCTTTGTACTCCATTACAATTAAATGACAGGTTTAGTTAGTACTACAACGTAGTTACCTTTCAGATTTAGATGATATAATGCAAAACATACATTAAGCCACTTAAGATCTATTTTTGTATTTTTATCATTTAAAACAGCCAATTGTTTTGTAATAATTTGGCTATGTAGATCTGATATTTAGATCTGATATTTTCAAAAGATTGAGTACTTTTACTTTGGTACTTTAAGTATATTCTGATGCCATTACTTTTGTACTTTTACTCAAGTACATTTTTTAATACAGGCCTTATACTTGTAAAAACTGTATTTTTTTATATTGTGTTCAGAACTGTCTCACCTAAACAGGATCTGACACAATGTTTGACCTGACAATCAAGATACAATTTATCCCCTGAGCAAGCAGGCAGGCTCGGGGACAAAAGCAAGAAAGAAAAATAAAAGCACTTGAACAGGAAACCGGGTTCAAATCCAGGGTAGAAGAGGAAGGTTACACAGTGCAGCTTTAAGTAAACAAGAATGACTCAGTTATAACTGCCAGGTGCAGAAAGCTATCGCTCATGAACATCTACAGTATAATCAGTGTGTGTGTGCCGTGGCAGAGTATGGGTTTTATACCGTTCAGACTATGGGTTTTATGCGTAAGTCTCCCATTGGCTTTAGAGGCAGCCTAGAGACGAGGCAGCCAATCATGAAACAGTGTCCACTACAGTCACTACTAGAGGTAGTAGCAAATGTAGTCCAGGCGCTTTTCAAGCACCTGGCAAAAAATAAAAATGTTATTACCTCTTCTACCACAGCTAAACGGCCTAACATGCTATTGTGTTTGTATTGCTATGGTAGGCCTACTCGCATTCCTACACACACTAACGCTTTAAGCGAGCTACACTGCCACACACAACCAAGTATAAATGAGTCTTTAAGTATCTAGGGGAAAGGGACACTGGGTCATTTGGGACATGGTGTGTGTGTCCTCTGAGTGTCTCTGCCTCTCCACCGCCTGCCTTTTCTCTCTCTCTCCATCGCGAGGTGACTCTATAAATAACCAATCGCTCATACATGAGACAGCCTGCCTGGCTGGCTGGTGGCCTGGCTGGCTGGTTTGTAAGAATAGTGGATGAGTGACAGTCAAAGTACTAACAACAGGTAACATTAAGGATTAGGTATCAGTCAATGAATAATTAGATTGACAGAAGACCGCTGGTAGATTGATTGGTTGCTAATGTATGCTAAAAAACCACGTGGTTGGTTGGTTGGTTGGATGGATGATCAGAGAGATAGATCATTTAAGTCAAGCTGAAATCAAAAGGTATTTCACAGGAAAGGGAGGCGGGACACTGCGTGGAGTGGAGGGCTGCGTGCGCCTCAGCCAATCACAGGGATCGGGGGCGGGGGTTGAACTGCATGGAGCTTTGGAGCCTCCAGAGACAGACACCCACTATCTGCACTTCTCCTGCCCACCTATGAGCACTCCTCTCAGGCAACGCGTCTGCAATGAGTGCCTCAAAGTAATAAAACAAAAGATCAAACCAGGCAGTACTGATGATCAAATATGAATCAAGATGATGTTACTGCACTGCATTTGTTGAATCAAATGGTTTCTGAAAGGTATTTTAGCGTACTGTTTCACTGTTTGTAACGCATGTCCACCGTGTTGGATACGGCAGCAGCATGCACAAATTAATGAAATTTTTTGTTTTTCCGATTGTTTGCATGCATTTTTCTTCTCAATGTTTCTTTGGCGCTTATTGTTAAACCAGAGGTTTGGTTGTGCCGGCCGCTATTATATGGCTGATTGCAGTTGTATGTGGTTGTCAATCTACTCACTCGTCGTCTGAGTATCACATATAGATCTCAATCAAATGTATCAAATAACTATATTTGTGTGTTCTTTCTCCCTCTCTCTCTCTGTGTGTGTGTGCGTGTGCATGTGCGTGTGCGTGCGTGCGTGCGTGCGTCTGTGAATCTATAGGGATATTCAACTTTCTGACGAGGTAAGAGCTTACAGTCAACCCAGCCACCTGAGAACACACATGAGGTCCCACACAGGTACCATGTTATACCTAAAGTAGCATACAAACACGAACGATATGCGAACGATATGTAAGCCAATATTGTATGATTATGAATTTATAGAATGCAAAAAAAACACGGAAAATACGTTATTGGCGCTACGGAAGTTCATGAGAAACATGATTATTAAGTCCTTGGTGTTGTATGAGATAATAGATCTTTCTGTTCACTTGAGTGTGCCAGTCAGTCAGCCAGCCTGTGAGTCCGTCCTGTGCCCCGCCCTGGGCCGGCCCTGTGAGTCCGTCCTGTGCCCCGCCCTGGGCCAGCCCTGAGTGTGCCAGTCAGTCAGCCTGTGAGTCCGTCCTGTGCCCCGCCCTGGGCCCTGTGAGTCCGCCCTGTGCCCCGCCCTGGGGCCGGCCCTGTGTCCTGTGCCCCGCCCTGGGCCGGCCCTGCACAGCTTTGTTGTATAAGCACGGCTCTACTCACACTTCTGAGGCTGCGAGTTCCTTTTGCCCCCGCAGCCGTTCACATTGGTCCGGCCGGGGTGTTTTTTCTATCTAAGTCTCTCACAGCCCCGGATAAACATTCGTTAGAATCAATCCCTGACGTCAGACTGCAGGATATTTCCCAGTCTCCCATGACTTTGGAACAATCATGTAGTGGGAGAGAGAGAGAGAGAGAACACTTCACACTACATTTACTACCATGAAGGAAGTCCACCCCAGCCGTAGCTCTATTGGAGAACACAGCTCTCTTTGTTGTTGTGTGTGTTGTGGCATCAAGTTTGAGGGGGGAAAAAAGAGGGGAAATAAATAGCTACTGTAATAGAGGTGTTTCGTTCCCGATCCTGTAAGGCCTAGTTTTACTCCAAAGTTCTTGTTGAATGTTTGGTTATCCATTAAACAAAGTGATGTTGACAGTGAAAGGGGGGGGGGGGGGGGGGGGGGGGGGGGGGGTAGCGAGGCAAACAGATTTCCATGGCAGAGAAATAAATAAAAAAAGGAGAGCAGAGAGAGACATGTACATTTTCAAGCACAGATAAGGGGGGTTTCCTGAGACAGGAAGAGTTGAAATAGCACACAGCTCGATCAGGCCTGCAGAGAAGCTGTTGCTATTTTTGAACGTCTACACAACACACCGCCAGGGAAGATTGGAAGCAATCACTGTGCTTAGCATGCCATCACTGCCTGTCTGACAAATTTGCGCTTTTAACAAGTTAGCGGCAAGTTAACAGCTAGCAGGCTATCTGTGTCTTCTCACTGAAAAGAGAAAACAAATAATACTACAGTTTTGACTGCACTTGTTTTATCATAAATCAGCAGTGCGTGTGTGTTTTTGCCCTCGCAGTGGGCAGGGTTTTCTTTTTTTTCCCTTCAGTGTTTATGGGTTGTGGAGGTGAAAAAATGTCAGGCATTCCAAAAATGCCCTGTTGTCTATTGTAACGCTGTGTTCAAAGGCTTGCAAGTTCATCTAAGCGTTTACTGTTAACTTCACTGTTCAGTAACACTTAGTCGCGTTGGCCTCAACGATACGCCTCCCAGTGACAATTAATGTTTAATGACCATTCTTACAGTTGTTTATTTTATACACCCCCCCCCCCTCCCCCTATAAAATAGCTGCCTTGAAATGTAACTGCAGTGTTTGGCCACCGGGGGGATCCAAATCCCCACTCCACATGAACGTGGTCAGTGGTGATGAGCAGCACCCCCACAGTGGACGTTTCACCAACAGATGTTGGCTACCGAGTGACTGTCAGAGTCAGGGGCCTTGAGAGGGAGCTCTGGAGAGGAAATGGGTCAGGAATGCTTCTCCTTTGCTCTACCTTTGACCTCAGCTGCTTATACTCCAGTGTAAAAAAACAAAATCTCCCCCAAACATTTATACGCATACATTTGAATGTACAAACGTATGTGTATTTGAAAATGTGTGTACACATTTAGTGCATTTCCCATGCGAATTTACCTATTCCATTGGTTGCCTATTGTGCTTAAAGGTAGGGTAAGTGATCACTATATTCTGATAGTAATCATTGCTATAGGCATAGGGTGTTTGTTCAATAACAGGGGTCTCCCTGTCTCTCCAGCTCTTTAATAAACAGAAAATAAGATTTCAACCAATCAGAAGAAAGTAGCCATTTATCAGCTTATTTTTATAGTGTCCAGGTTCCAATTTTATCTGCTCATGTCTTTGTGTCGTCACTTACAATTACACATGTTTAATCTGTATCCTGACTGCATTCTCTATCCTGATTGGATGAAATTGGTATCCCGACCTGATAAAGCATTTTCTGTTTAATAAAAAGTTGGAGACACATGAACATGAACAAACACTCTATCACAATATAGAGCTTTATAACACTTGCAAAACACAGAGTGGAAAGCGAAATGCAACATTGAGTTATTTCTGGCATTCAGGAAACCATTATGTAAAAAAGGAAATGGCTGTGTTCAGAGTTGTGTTTTGACTTACCGGCTAACTGGCCTGCATCGGCGTTGTCTGTCTCCGAGGCCTGGTCTCCCAGGGTGGACGCTGGGGGTGAGTCTCCATACCCTGGGGTGCTGGGCCGGCTAGGGGAGCCCGATTCCGGATCGCTGGTAGAGCCCCAGCGATCTCCTCTTCCCGATCTCTCCTTCTCTCCTCCGGAGCCCTTTTCGACGTCCTTTCTGTGGACCCGCTGGTGGACCATCATCTGGTGCCGGCTGCGGAACACCTTCCCACACTCAAAGCACTCGTTGGACTTGGAGGGGGTGTGCGTCTGGGATGGTCGGCGTCGGTCCTGGGGGAAGCTGGGTCGGTACTCAGAGTCACTGAGGCTCTCCGGGGTCCTGTCCCCGGAGGACGCGTGGCTGCTGCTGCGGCGGCCCGAGCTGCGTCTCTCCTGGCCCTTCAGGACATAGCGGCTGCTTTCCTTCTCGTAAACCACGGCGGCTCCGGCCAGGGCCTCCGGTCCCATTCTTCCTTCCCCAGACGAGGCCTTGTAACTCGGCTCCATGGGCTCCACGACCCTGCCCCTGGTGGCCAACTGCCAGGCCTGGTAACTGCAAACTGGATCCAGCTCTGGGATCCTCTGGCCCAGTGAACTCTTCCCCTGCTCCTCTCCGTCCTCCTCGGACTTCTCCTCGGCAGACCCGAGGTTGAGATAGTCCAGGAGGCGTCGCTTAGCAGCTGGCGAGTCCTCGTCGTCGCTGGCTCTGCGCTGGCTTGGGGGTTTTCTGCCGTTGCCGTGGACTTTCTCGTGGGCCCTGAGGCTCTCTCTGCTATGGAACAGGTTCCCGCATTTGGAGCAGATCTGGTACACAGATGTAACAGAGATGGCAGAGACATCGGGATCCTGGGCCACGTTATTGATGGTGACTGGAGGTTCCGAGTTCTCCACTTTGGTCCTCGACTTGGACTTGGTGTTGTGTGTCTTCATGTGGGAACTTGAGGAACCAGGCCTCCCTGAAGCGCCGGCCACAGATGTGGCAGCAGTGCTCCAGGATGCCGGCGTGTTTCTTCATATGCGACTTCAAGAACCAGGCTTGGGTGAAGACCTGGCCGCAGGTCTCGCAGGGGAATGTTCCGTCGGTCTGGGGCTGGGCGGGCTCGGGTTCCGCCATGCAGGCCTCCTCCTTAACGGAGCTCTCCTCCTCCGCGTCTGCAGTGATGTGGACCTTCTCGATGTGGCTGAGGAGCTGGTCCTCGCGCTGGGCCTCGTATCCGCACAGGCGACAGCAAAACGGCCGCTGCTCCGACGTGGGCTTTTCCCTCTTGATGTTTCTTGCCGGCGGTTTCCTCTTGCCCTCCTCTGCGTTGTTGTCTCCGCTGACTACGCGGTTACAGGCCGAGCTGCTCTTGGTGGGGCTAGTTCCACCGTCGAGACCCTCGGAGGCGCCCACCTCGGCTGCCGCGGACGCCGCCTCCTCTTCCTCCTCCGCTCCGCCCTCGTCATCATCGTTGGAGTGGTGGCTGGAGAGCGTGCCCAGCTTGTGGCTGCGGATGTGCACTTTCAGGTTGCCCTTCTGGGACGCCCGGTGGTCGCAGTAAGGGCACTTGTACGGACGAGCGCCCGTGTGGCGCCTCATGTGCTGGGACAGAGAGCTCAGGAAGGGGAAGCTCCGTCCGCAGATGTTGCAGTCGTAAGAGCCGGGGGTCTTGTCGTCGTCCATCTCTGCCTCTTTCCCGTCGTCGCAGGCTTTGTCTTCGTCTTCCAGCTCTTCCTTCAAGCCACAGGACTGGGTCTCCATCAACTCCACGCCGTCTCTGGGGTTCATGGTGCTGGCCCTGCGCAAACTCACTAACACGATAATCCCACTGCTATCTGCAGCTGTACATCGAGGGCTATGTTTTTGCGTTGTCAGGGGGATCCCGATGCTATCTGCCTTCGCTCATCTACTTGTTGTTAGCAGAGCATCCAAAGTAGCAGCTCGCCCAGCACTCTCTGGTTGTTTAAGACAATCTCACCCATCCATCTTCATCTAGCACTTGGCAATGAATCTGTGACTTGCAATTTGCTGTGGCGTGGTACAAAAGCAGCTTACCCGGCACAACCATTGATTGTGCCAGCTATAGTAGATTTTTACTTTCTGCCAACGGGAATATCTCATAGTTTATACTCCATGTTACGCTGTGGATTTTATGGACTGGGGTTGTGTGAAAGTTTCAGTCCTCCACTGTTCCCAGGCCTTATGGGCGGTGTCTGTATCAGAGCTGAGCTAATCCACGACCCCTCTTCTTTTCATTTCATTGGCCTTTCTTTGGTTTTCGTTTTCAGCACATCAGCAACTTCCAGGAGGACACAGCAGTGAGTTGCGCAGCCTGCTCAGATACTGTCAACCTGCGAGACAGAGAGGAAGAGGAGAGAGAGAGAGAGAGAGAGAGAGAGAGAGAGAATAGGCAGGAAGGAGAGAGGAGAAACAAAAAGGACAAAAGAACAAGTTAGTATAGCCAACGCATGGCAGAAGCCTCTGTGTGTTCTATTACATATTTGCATAAGCAGCTCTGCCAATGTGTCAGCAGCAGTAGTAGGCTTACAGTATATGAGTCATGCAGTGGTTCTGTTTGTACATGAGCACCTCCTACAGTGTAGGTAGCATGTAGCATAGCATGTACTGTATGTCTGTCTACAGCCCTGTGTCTATGCACCACCGCTTGTGTGTGCCTGTGTGTGTGTGTGTGTGTGTGTGTGTGTGTGTGTGTGTGTGTGTGTGTGTGTGTGTGTGTGTGTGTGTGTGTGTGAGAGACTGTGCGTGCGCGTGCGTGTGTGCGCGCATGCGGGGGTGTGTGGTATAACTGTGCACGAGCCGGGCTTCAAGCCCTGACGCCACACTGGCTGAGTCAACACTTTACACAATCACAGTGGCGGGGAGCAACGTTCACATCAGCAAGATCAGCAGTGCCACCATATTCCCTCCCTGCCGCGCCGGGCCGCGCACGCCTGCTTCAACTGACACTATCACATGACAGGGATCTTAAGTACACAACAGGAAGTGGCTCTTCAGACAGTTTGCTTTGCTCTTTTTCTCCAGTCACAAACTGGAGTAGAGCGGAGGGGGGAGGGTTGGGTTATTGGGTTGGAGAGGAGAGGCAGCACGGGGGGAAAGAGAGAGAAACAGAACGGAACAGGCGAGAATGAGAGAGAGAGAGAGGGGGGGGGGCATAAAGACCAGATCTATAGTGAAGTTTTCACTAATTATCTTGTGTCTAAATCTTAGGCCTGCAGCTCAGACTGTGGGCTCGACAAAAAGCGCAGTGAACAGGACACATTCTGAGAGGAGGACGGACTTGCTTGCTTTATCTTTTTCAAACTGTAAACTGTAAAAAAGCGTTTTGGGAAAGAGATACTGATATAGTTTGGAAAATAGCAGTCTACAAGACGTGGGGTATTCATTAAAACAGACCGCTGGAGACTCAACGTGTAGACTTTGAAATTGCATGAAGTATGACTGACAGCATTATTAGAGGCTATTATATGAACTGCCAGGGCCCATAAGCCCCAGATAGTGCCAGACTGTAATTAGAGGTGGATAATTGATCATAATCATAAGAGGATAAGCTGTGGGGTTGGGTGGGAGTGGGGGGGGGTGGGGGTTTCTGAGGGAACAATCATACTTCTTACATCTACCCACTGCCAAAAGCACCACTCTGCCACCAGAGCCCGATGCATTCTACCATGATTTATGCTCTTCAAATCAGCGTGGCCCCAACACTTCCTCCTAGGATATTTGATAAGCTAACGTTGCCGGGCAACAAATGTCAATTCCAGCCACTAAAGCGAAGATGATAGCTTTGGAATAAAGCTGTAATACCAGGAAGTGGACTTCTTTTAGAAGCATTGGTTTACTCCACAATAGGCAAACAAAAAGGAGATGTATAGGCCTAAATACCTTACTGCTGTCAAACGAACATTTTAACAATAGAAATAATAATAATAATAATAATAATAATAATAATAATAATAATAATAATAATAATAATAATAATAATAATATTTATACAGCACCTTTATATAGCACCTTTCATGACATAAAGTGCTTTACAGAGCAATACAAATAGAAAAGAAAAAACATAAAATAGCATTAAATACAAAAGCAAAAAACAAAGTAACATTAAAACAATAGAGGCTCTAATACTAATATGAATAATAATACTTTTGATTATTGTTATTATTTTTTAATTATTTTGTTCCCCAATACAAAATGTACAATGTCCCTGTTGTGTGTTATCATATAATTAGGCTGAAAGAACATTCTTGTTAGATAGAAGAAGGGTCTTTCTTGAGTCATAGACCAATAAGGTCTATTATTATTATAGGTCTAATTAAGGTTCCCAACTATGAATTATTTAGCTGGGGACCTCCTGAAACCCCCTGAAGGACCCCTTGGGGGTCCCCGTAGCCCTGGGGACCTCCTGAAACCCCCTGAAGGACCCCTCGGGGGTCCCCGTAGCCCTGGGGACCCCCTGAAACCCCCTGAAGCGAGGGGTCCTCGTAGCCCTAGGGACCCCCTGAAACCCCCTGAAGGACCCCTCTGGGGTCCCCGTAGCCCTGGGGACCTCCTGAAACCCCCTGAAGGACCCCTTGGGGGTCCCCGTAGCCCTGGGGACCCCCTGAAGGACCCCTTGGGGGTCCCCATAGCCCTGGGGACCTCCTGAAACCCCCTGAAGGACCCCTTGGGGGTCCCTGTAGCCCTGGGGACCTCCTGAAACCCCCTGAAGGACCCCTTGGGGGTCCCCGTAGCCCTGGGGACCCCCTGAAGGACCCCTCGGGGGTTCCCGTAGCCCTGGGGACCCCCTGAAACCCCCTGAAGGACCCCTTGGGGGTCCCCGTAGCCCTGGGGACCTCCTGAAACCCCCTGAAGGACCCCTCAGGGGTCCCCATAGCCCTGGGGACCCCCTGAAGGACCCCTTGGGGGTCCCCATAGCCCTGGGGACCTCCTGAAACCCCCTGAAGGACCCCTTGGTGGTCCCCGTAGCCCAGGTTGAGAACCACTGCTTTAAACAGCTCCGGCTTTCCTCCAACATGCGTGAGTGAGTCACACTTAGCTTACTTTAACCCACACAATCCCAGTAGTGGAAAAAGGTACGCAATTGTTGAGTATCAATGCTGCTAATGTAGAACTACTTCGTTAGTAAGTAAGTAAGTAAAAGTCCGGAATTCAAAATGTACTTGAGTAAAAGTACAATGCGTCGCGGATGCAACGCATTGTGAGCTTATAGATCTGCTGTTTTCAAAAGATTTGTATACAAAAAATGGGACATTCTGCATACTAATACCTTTGGTATACTTTAAGTACATTTTGATGCCAATACTTTTGTGAGCTTGTAGATCTGCTATTTTCAAATGGCCGAAAAGTATAGGGCTGAAGAGGTTAATCTGTATGTTCTATAATAATAATTCTAGTAAGTTTTCAAATAATTGTAGTGGAGTAAAAGTACAATATTTGCCTCTGAGATGTAGTGGAGTAGAAGTAAAAGTATTGGAAAGTTGGAAATACTAAAGTATAAATACTTAAAAATTGGACTTACGTACAGTACATAAGTGATTGTACTTAGTTACTTTTCACCACTGCATATTTTTACACTCTCAGTTAAACTAACACTCTGGATTTGACTGTGCAGCCAATCAGCAATCAGCTGGGTCTGATACTGTGTAAATATGGCTTTAGCAGGAAAAAAAGAACAAGACCTTGAGTTTGACCTTTCTAGGTCATTGGAGGTCATGGGTCATATTACCAAATGGAATGGATTTGTTCCTGATCTTTGATCTTTGACATTTTTCAAGTCATAAACTTGAAAATGTCTTTCTTGGGGGTTTTTTAACTGATGATCCCCAAAACTTGAAACCCTATGATCTTAATGGATAGGTTTAAATTAAGCTATAATAGTTATTATCTCTAAATGCACCAAGTCTCTGTACGTCTGTAATCTACGTAACTCGAAGAATCGACACACGCGTTCCACACCACCGCAGGGAGTGCAGTGCCCGGTGTCGAGTCCGTCGAATAGCCAGTTGTCCAGAACCAGCACAAAAGCCTCTGCCCAGGCTCTGGAGCCTGGACAAGGCCCCTGCCCAGGCTCTGGACAAGGCCCCTGCCCAGGCTCTGGACAGGGCCCCTGCCCAGGCTCTGGATAGGGCCCCTGCACTTGATCACCCCTAGATCTCCATATATGGAGCTGGCCTGTTCTGACATCACAATGATGTTCTGACATCATTTGTGCATGCCTGACAACTAACTCCATATTTGGGCATAAAAGGGACACAGACATAATAACTGGGCGCGGCGTCATGCATTTCCAACTTGCATCGTTTCAAGTAGGCCAGTGCCCAACGGTCACCGCTCTAGTAGTAATAATAATAATAATAATAATAATAATAATAATAATAATAATAATAATAATAAGCAAAATAAGTCGCTCTGGATTAAGAGCGTCTGCTAAATGCCTAAATTGAAAATAGGAATACATTTTAGTTTATTTGATGAAGTTGTGGCAAAAAAAAAAACTGACCTTCTGGCATTGACCCAGTTGGATCAGAGAGCCTAATCTAGAGATGACTTCCTGAGTTATCACACTGCCCCTCTTTGCTTTATTGTCATTCCATGCCACAGTTTCACCATAAAGTTGCTAACATTCGGACAAACGAACAGACAAACCAAGGTAACAAAAGTTAAGCACGAAGAGCATCTAACAACATTCATTCATTGCTCAGTCTATAGGCCTATCTATAACACACAACTATTGAAATAATATGTGCTGTAGAGTGTATGGCTCAGAGCTCCTAGTATTATACTGTACTGTATATGGATAAATAATATGTGCTGTAGAGTGTATGGCTCAGAGCTCCTAGTATTATACTGTAGTGTATATGGATAAATAATATGTGCTGTAGAGTGTATGGCTCAGAGCTCCTAGTATTATACTGTATATGGATAAATAATATGTGCTGTAGAGTGTATGGCTCAGAGCTCCTAGTATTATACTGTATATGGATAAATAATATGTGCTGTAGAGTGTATGGCTCAGAGCTCCTAGTATTATACTGTATATGGATAAATAATATGTGCTGTAGAGTGTATGGCTCAGAGCTCCTAGTATTATACTGTTTATTGATAAATAATATGTGCTGTAGAGTGTATGCCTCAGAGCTCCTAGTATTATACTGTATAAGGATAAATAATATGTGCTGTAGAGTGTATGCCTCAGAGCTCCTAGTATTATACTGTTTATTGATAAATAATATGTGCTGTAGAGTGTATGCCTCAGAGCTCCTAGTATTATACTGTATAAGGATAAATAATATGTGCTGTAGAGTGTATGCCTCAGAGCTCCTAGTATTATACTGTATATAGATAAATAATATGTGCTGTAGAGTGTATGGCTCAGAGCTCCTAGTATTATACTGTATATAGATAAATAATATGTGCTGTAGAGTGTATGCCTCAGAGCTCCTAGTATTATACTGTTTATTGATAAATAATATGTGCTGTAGAGTGTATGCCTCAGAGCTCCTAGTATTATACTGTATAAGGATAAATAATATGTGCTGTAGAGTGTATGGCTCAGAGCTCCTAGTATTATACTGTATATAGATAAATAATATGTGCTGTAGAGTGTATGCCTCAGAGCTCCTAGTATTATACTGTATAAGGATAAATAATATGTGCTGTAGAGTGTATGGCTCAGAGCTCCTAGTATTATACTGTATATAGATAAATAATATGTGCTGTAGAGTGTATGCCTCAGAGCTCTCCGTATTATGGATATCTCACATGCACAGTAAAATCAGGCTCAGATTGTGTTTAACACTAGCATGTCTGAGAGGTCATTTTGACCGTTTTTTTTTTTTTTAGAGATTTTGAAGTTTATTATCTTTGCGCATGAAGCTTCCAGAAGGTTCCCCTTCCATGACCATCATCATCCATCATCATTCTATCATCTCAGAAATGTTTGACATCTGAGACATTTTCTAAATATGAATTTAAGCACCTGCTACTTGTGTCTCACTTTACTTCAGTCATGCTAGTTAAAGGAGAATTCCATGCTAGAAGGCTTTCTTACCTTTCTTACCATTCTAAGCCCTCAATGAATTGCATTGAATGGGAATTGAATGGGGCTATGGGGTGTTGTGCTAATTTGCTTATTTGCATCGAAATAAGTAGTAAAGTGTGCCGCTTGGGATATTATTTACATTATGAAGAGAGGATATATACAAAAAAATAATAATTTTGAGCGATGGAAATAAGCGAATTAGCACAACACCCCATAGCCCCATTCAATTCCCATTCAATTCAATGCAATTCATTTAGGGCTTATGGTAGGGGAAATAGCCAATACGGAGCTTTTGCACAAAATAACACCTGGACCTCTTTGGTGGGGACGTAACGACTACAAAGAAAGGTAAGAAAGCCTTCTAGCATGGAATTCTCCTTTAACACTAGCATGTCTGAGAGGTAATTTTGACCGTTTTTCTGAGATTTTGAAGTTTATTATCTTTGCTCGTGAAGCTTCCAGAAGGTTCCTCTTCCATGACCATCATCATCCATCATTCTATCATCTCAGAAATGTTTGACATCTGAAACATCTTCTAAATATGAATTTAAGCACATGCTACTTGTGTCTCACTTTACTGCAGTCATGCTAGTTAAGTACCGCCGTTTACAGTGTTAGTGTCATCAGCTGCACATGTAAGTGATCAGAAGAGAGTTCCATCTCACTGCATCTATAATGGGAAATACAACAACTACTGTACCAAACCATTACAGCACCAAATTTGTCAAATCTGCAACGAACGATTTCGTCGACATTTTGGCGTTAATGTGAAATGAACTGCTTGTGCCGACTGCTCTCTCTTTACTGCTTTAGTGATTTGTAGCAATCACTTAAAAAAAACTTAAAGACTCTCTGAAGAATGTTTGGATACATGACACGCCACTTCAAAGCTGGAGCAAATAAGCCTGATTGAATTACACCCAAGACATGAAGGGTGACAAATCAGCTGCTGATGGACGTAAACACGTCAAAATGAGATGTTTAGCCACCCCCTGTGTCTCTATCTGTCTCTCTCTCTCTCTCTCTCTCCCTCCCTCCCTCTCCACCCTAATGTCACTCAATACTTCCTTTAGCTCGAGTCTGTTCTGGTGTTAAAAAGGAGGATTATGATCTTATTTCTTATTAAATAGCCAGGCTGATTGGAGGCGGTGGGTTAGGAAGAGGATGGTGTTTGGGGGGGCTTTAAACCCATCATCCACCAGACAGTCACATGTGCAAATTAAAATGTAATGAGATTAGGCCTAGAAGGGGAAACAATGCGGGCTCCTTGGCATACAGACCAAGAAAGGGAGGGGGTGTGGGGGGGGCGAGGGGGTGGGAAATTGGCTTAAGAAGGGAGAAATTGTCCAATGGGGAGACAACGGACAAGGTGACCATTCACCAGAGTCATCGAAAAAAAGATGCAGGCACTCTTCGTCTGCAATATTGAAGTGCGCCGCGTACGGTTTCCCCGTCAGTGTGCTGTGGATCGCCCCTGGCTATTCCGTCCACACACAGGCTGCCAAGAATGGCTGCGTTTGTTTACCGTGGCTGTCATGCAGCCTCGGGCTAACTAGCCCAACTCCGACACACACACACACACACACACACACACACACACACACACACACACACACACACACACACACACACACACACACACACACACACACACACACACACACACCCCAACACACGTGTACGTGCTCATCATGACACTTGGCCATTGTCAGGAGGAGTGTCTGTGTCTGATATCAGATATGACAACGGACACTTAACATGCCCCAACACGAGTCGCTGGGACTCAATAGAAACCTGCTCCCCTGATAATGACTGCTGCGTCAAACAGAAACACCCCCCCCGCCCCCCCTCCAATACAACTAACTTCTCACTGTTGAACGCCTGCTGAGCTCCTGGTGAACGTTGAACCATGCTAGCAGAGCTTTAGTGAGGAGGAGGAGGAGGAGGAAGTGGGAGGTGGGGGTGGAAATCCGCTCGTATTTTCCCATCGATCCACAGCCTTTCAAAGGGGCCTGGCTATTTCTGTTTCCACTGCACGGAGAGAGAGAGAGAGAGAGAGAGAGAGAGAGAGAGAGCCCTGAGACTCACATCTGGAGCTGGTCTAGCACCAGCATTCTTTGGCGCGTCAAACAGGCCAGCAGAGGTCCTGTGTTTGTGTGCGTGCGTGCATGCGTACGTGCGTGTGTGTGTGCGTGCGTGCGTCCCGACGGCTTCCGTTTACAACACAGGGCCTTCTTGTCGGACGGTCCACACATCAAAGTCAATTTTCTTTCTTTTTATAAGATTTGTTTTTTTGGCTTTTCTGCCTTTATTGATAGTTACAAGTGAAGATAGACCGGAAAGAGGGAGAGAGAGAGAGACGGGGGTGGAGACATGCAGCAAAGGTCGTCATGAACGGGACTCAAACACGCGACGCGCTGTCAGGCCAGAGCCTATACATGGATCGCTAGGCCAGCTCACAAGTCAATTTTAAATAGAAGAATGTGATACAAAAGTCTTACAATTGTGCGATAAGCCCCCACACGCTGTCATTCACGTACGAGACCTGTGTGTGTCTCACCACAAACTATGTGTTAGAGGGAAAACAACACCAGGAATCTCCCAACCCTCTCCTTCACTCAGACTGTCACATGTCACCTTATCACTGACGAGGACCGTGGGTCATCCCAGCGTGGCGCATTTTTCATCCGTCAATCCTCCACGCACGCACACACACACACACACACACACACACACACACACACACACATCACACACACACACACACACACATCACACACACACACACACACACACACACACACACACACACACACACACACACACACACACACACACACACACACACACACACACAAACACACACTAGGACACAGGACAGAGTCTGGCATTTAAAATAAGAAAACTTGGTGGACAGAAAATAAGAGTGAACCTTCTGTTTCATGTAGGCATGCGCATATAAACACACACACACGCACACACACACACACACACACACACACACACACACACACGCACACGCACACGCACACACACACAGAGGAATTGGAAGAGTTGAGAGGAAAACAGAGGGGTCTTTTAAAGTAGTGCACACACATCTTCTTAAAGTCTATATACGCACACTGTGAGCTTTCTAACAGTGCTTCATACAGGCAGCTCTGAAAGCTGTAATGACCCATAGCACACGCACACACACACACACACACACACACACACACACACACGTACACACACACACCACCACCGCACACAAGCCCCTGCATGTGTACACGCGCGCGCGCATTACACACATACACACAAGCATACAACCACTGAACTTGTATGCTTAAAAAAAACTCAACTCACAATCATTCTGTACATTGG
>NC_136811.1:42857977-42862977 GCF_951216825.1 Electrona antarctica
GGGCAGCCCACTCAATCAAAGCCAACCGGAGTCTTGGGCTCCCCCGAGGGCGAAGAAGAACACGGTGCTTACGCTGCCCCGCAGGGTCCTTCCATCTCCAGGGTCAGACCCAAAGCTTCCCCAGGGATTCGGAGAATTTGTGCTTGTGTGTGTGTGTGCGTGCGTGCGTGTGTTTGCGTGCGTGACGTGTGTGCGCATGTGTGTGCTTCCCTCCCCCCTCGGTCGCTCAACCCCTGCCTGTTTTTCTCACACCACTCGTTAACCCCTGGGTGCTCCCACTGGACCCCTCCGTTTGTGCAGCTCGCAGACCTCCCTCGCAACAGTGTCTGTCGCACGCACGCACGCACGCACGCACGCACGCACGCACGCACGCACGCACGCACGCACGCACGCACGCACGCACACACACGGAAGATGTAGTATCGCTTCGCCAACAGACTAAGCTGTCGTCTGAACTTCCTCTGAGTTTACAGACGATGCAGTAACAGAGAAAGAGGGCCACCGACGGCCGGGGAAGTGAACTGCTCTAGGAATAGATCTGTTTACTGTGTAAACTCTGCTTGCAGATGTCGGGCTGTAATCAAAGCCACACGATCAGATGGGCAGAGGCACAGGCGCAAACACGAACACAAACACGCGCACACACACACACACACACACACACACTGACACAGACGCACACATAGCCTACACACACACACGCACACACACACGCACACACACAAGTAGACACTTGATTTTGCTTGTCTTTAGTGTTGTGCATTGGGATTGTGGGCGGCCAAACCAGTTCTCAGCTGTGTTTTCCTGTGTGAAGTGAGACTGAAATGTTAAGAGAATAAGCCAATATACCTGAGGGGGTGGGGGGGCAGGAAGAGAGAGCACGCGTCAACAAACAGGGTTTCCACAGTGGAGCGCTGAGACCAAAAATATGTCATGTCAACATGAATAATGTGGCATCACGTCCAGATGCTAAAGAGTAAGGCCTTGCATTTCACTGTATTGTTTTCGTTGCACGTCGAACAAAGTGCAAATTAAAATGCGTGGGATGTGTAAGTTCACACAGTTTATTGTTGGGATGTGGTTCCCCATTAACTCATCAGGCCATTACGCAATCAGGTGCAATAGATGTACTTGTGGTAAAACATGTGCTACTACAGATATCTGTGACGGCAGCAGCGGTTGTGTTGGTGGTATAGGAAAAAGCTGCGGTTTTGGAAAGAAAAAGAAAATCCTCCTTGCCTCTCTTGTCCCTCCTCACCCTTCTCTGCCCTCCCGTGACTACCCTCTCCTTCTTTCTCCTCACTCGTTATTCTCTTCTCACTACCTCTCCTCTCCTGCTCGCCGCTCCGTCTGTAGGCAGTACAGACTGACTGAGTCAACCTCTGGAACCGCATCTGAACGAGCCTCTCTCTGGAATGCAATTAGTGCAGTGAACTCCCCGTCGATTCCCTCGACGTGGCCATACCGAGAGAGGCATGCATTAATGTTGAACAGGCACACTCTTTTTCCGCTCTGTCTGTCTGTCTGTCTGTCTGTCTGTCTGTCTGACTTGTCTGTCTGTCTGTCTGTCTGTCTGTCTGTCTGTCTGTCTGTCTGTCTGTCTGTCTGTCTGTCTGTCTGTCTGTCTGTCTGTCTGTCTGTCTGTCTGTCTGTCTGTCTGACTTGACTGTCTGTCTGTCTGTCTGTCTGTCTGTCTGTCTGTCTGTCTGACCTTCCAGGCAAGGTGTTCAACGTTGTTGCTGGAGAGCGTGTGAGGACAGTACTATAGGTGTGTGTGTGTGTGTGTGTGTGTGTGTGTGTGTGTGTGTGTGTGTGTGTGTGTGTGTGTGTGTGTGTGTGTGTGTGTGTGTGTGTGTGTGTGTGTGTGTGTGTGTGTGTGTGTGTGTGTGTGTGTGTGTGTGTGTGTATATATATAATCACACAACTGCAAAAAAAGGGATTTATTTCTGTAACCTGCTGTGCTGGCTTTCTATCTCTCTATCTCGCTGTTTCTGTTTAACTCTGTGCCTCATTTTCAAACCTGTGTTGTTTGCCTCAAGGCAAAGCTTGACGAAAGACAAGCTCTCTAAGCTGAGAGGTTATGAAGATGAGATGTGAGGAAGACAAAACAAAAGTCTGTAGAAAGACTTTGACTCTTCCATCACAATTACACGCGTGTGCATGCACACGCGCACGCGCACACACACACACACACACACACACACACACACACACACACACACACACACACACACTGGTAGAATGGGACCTCAATGTTTCCACTGTGGATTCCTGATGGCTCCCTCTACACAGAGTGTGTGTGGGCTCAAACAAAACAGTTGTTGTGAGTCAGTTCACACTGGTCCAAAACTCTCTCCCCCCCGCCCCCCACCCCACCCCCCCCACCCCTCCCTGAAAAAACACCATTACGAAGAATGAAACACAAGTCAAAACTAAATAACCTGTGGGTAAAAATGTGATTTCATACCGTAGATAAGTGTTCCTGTGTGTGTGTACAATACAGAGCTCGCTATTGAACCAAGCAAAGGGAGGGAGGGAGGGAGGGGAGGGGTGGGGGGTTGGGGGGGGGGGGGGTAGGCATCTGCCCAGGGCTTCAGAGCCAATAACAATACAAGAGAAGCAACACACAGGAACAGACAGCTAGATGAGAATAACAAGCATGGGCTGTTTTCATACAGAACTGACAGTTTAACAGCGTTTTCTCTCATGGCCGGACAGAGCTTTAAGGCTCACAGTGCATGGACAATATTACGCAAAAAAGAAAAGAAAGAAAGAATTAGAAAAGAAAAGAAAAGGGCCTTCTTGGCTTCTTCCCCCATCTGGGTCACATCTTATCGGGCTGACTGATTCCAAATCATCCAGGCTTGTTAACTCACCCGGTGAAAAACTCAGAACTAGTTACAGGCAAAAAAATAAGACAAGGCAGCACGGAAAGCTGCATCTCAGACTCAAAACAGAGAGGGGAGAGTGAGGGGGGGTGGGGTGGGGGGGGGGGCACACACGAGTGAACAAGAGAGTGCAGGAGAGACGGGGAGAGAAAAGCGAGCGAGCGAGAGAGAAAGTGTTCTGTCAGGGAGTAAAAGAAGAGGTGGAAGCAAATGTGGGGGGAGGGGGTGTGGGGGGGGGGGGGGGGGGGGGGGGCGGGGGAGGAGATAAATAGTAAACAGAGATGAAGTCAGTACACAACAGTGTGCAGTGTGATAATGAGAGAGAGAAGGGGGACAAGCACATTTGAGGGAGAGAGGAATATGGTCAGGTGTAACAAAAAAGTAAAAAAATCTTATTTCATCCATTAGTAACACAGAGAGTGCACACCAAATGGAACCATTTGGTTCCATTTGTGTGCACTCTCTGAGTTAAATTAACAATGATGATTTTACCGTGCAGAGAGAAGGAGAGAAGAAAAGGGGATAATAAAAACCCAAGAGCAGTAAAACCACAGTGAGAGGAAGGAACCTACGTGCAGGGGCTCGACTTAGCACTCATCCCTGTAGTACCCCCCCCCCCCCACCCCCCAGGCTTACAGGAGACACGTGTAGGACAAGCCAGATCTCCTTGGTGACAACACGGCCAGCGTTGCCTGCAGGGTATACGACGTGCCCACAGAGATGGTTCCAATTTCTGTGATGCGGCCGTGTGTGATATGGTGAGTGACTGTATACCGCGTTACGTAACCCATGGCAACAGGTATACGGCCAGGTGGCAAAATTAGCCCGTGCCACCTGCCAAATGCTGGGCGAGATATATTTTTTTGAACGATGGCCGGTATAAGTCCACTCTGCCGTGTCACCATCAGCCAGCCAGCCGCCCGTTCAGAAGCCAAGTAACCCCTTATCTATTGTTTGAGAATCACGTTTGTTTGTTTTTAGGAGGGGTGGTCTGTTGACTTTCAGAATTCCATCGGAGACCTTTTTTCTTTTTCGCTTCTTCTGTTGCTAGGAACGCTTCGATTGCAATGATAATGGTCAGTTCTTTTAGGCTGTGGTAATACATTTTACCTGACGTTTAAAAAACACTACACAGGGCCAAATGGTACTCTAAGGTGCTGGCTGGATGCCAGGATGGCTCGCTCTGCAGGCCCAGAGATAAGGGATGGAGAAACACTGGATTCAATGAGATAGACACGATAAGAATATATAGATAGATACAGAACCAGTGTTGATTTTGACAGCAAAATTTAGATTTTAGTTTTAGCCATAGTCTGTTAAATAGTTTTCATTTAGTTTTAGTCACCTGGAATGTTTTTGTGTTAGTCTAGTTTTAGTCGACTAAATCTACCGTTGATTCTGTTGACGAAATTGTATTTTCGTCAACTGACGAAAACTGATTTACCTTGATGCCGTTGTAATGGCTGATTTTACACTTGCTGAAAATAGCTGATCTACAAGCTCACAACGCGTCGCAGCTTAGTTTTAATTTGGTTTCCATTCAGTTTTTGTCATAGTATTAGTCGACAAAATCAACACTACGGAACATGTGTGAACATCGTTTTTTGGCAAAGGAAGTGTTAATTTTTTGCTGCACTCAGTCAGATCCTCTGCCTAATGACGGATAGGTAATTCAGAACAGCTGACGCTAATACGCAAGAAAGCAAAGGGTTGCGTCAAACAAACGCATTTATCTACACAGGCGTGTGTTTGCACACACGTGCACACACACACACACACACACACACAGTCACACACACACACACACACACACACACACACACACCAATCTTTCCCTGGAGGACGCTGACAAGAATCACCTGTGTGCTGTCCGTCACCGTGGCGACAGTGTGTGCACTCTTAGTCAGAAAAAAAAGGCAAAGGGTCAGTGAGACAGACAGACAGACAGACAGACAGACAGACAGACAGACAGACAGACAGACAGACAGACAGACAGACAGACAGACAGACAGACAGACAGACAGAGAAACAGACAGACAGACAGACAGACAGACAGACAGACAGACAGTCAGTGAAACAGACAGACAGACAGACAGACAGTCAGTGAAACAG
>NC_136811.1:42865477-42871836 GCF_951216825.1 Electrona antarctica
AAGGTGAATCCAACGTACATGCAAATTGGATGAAGCGCAGTGACGCATACTGTACACTAGGCTATAACTAACAACACTATAGCTACCAGGGCTTTATTTGGGGGAGTGGCCAACTGCCCAGTAATAGTATAGGGAAATCAACAAGTTTTACAAGTGCTCGTATCGCAAGGCAAATGGCAGTCGGTGCCAGTAGGTGGGGCACATCATTAGCACACATGCATCTCTGTTTGAAACAAGTAGAGTTGAAGTACGCACATGGGTCAAATGTCTGTTCTGAGCATCGGTTTGTGATTTTGGTGAGTGGGTTAAGTGTGTGTGTGTGTGTGTGTGTGTGTGTGTGTGTGTGTGTGTGTGTGTGTGTGTGTGTGTGTGTGTGTGTGTGTGTGTGTGTGTGTGTGTGTGTGTGTGTGTGTGTGTGTGTGTGTGTGTGTCTGTGTGTCTGGGGGCCGGGGGCCGGGGGCGGCTGATTCTCAAGGACTGATTTTTGCAGCTATTTGAAAGAGTATTAATTGGGTGATTTTTTTTTGTGGAGCTGGCCAGGTATAATCTGATGGGATTAGCTGGTGTGCTCTTTAAATAGAGTTCTGTGACCATGGGATTAGATTATCACAGCCAGCCGGTCTCTGGAGCAGCACACTCCATTGCTCTGCCTCCGTGTATGGCGGCGCCATGGCAACGGTATACAGTAACAGAGATAATGAGGCAGAGGTATAAGCGTAGACGGTTAGGGGAACATAAGCATCCAGCGACTTGTGAATGTGAAAGTATCTTCTTTGCTCTCTGGCTAAATGTCTAAATGTTTTGTGTTCCTTTTGTTTATCAACCTTAGCAGTCTGGTGGATATTATGTCAAAGGTCTCCGCTTGAAAAGACCATTTCTATAAATGGACAATGCCAACATATTTGGACGTTGGACTCTTTTGACCTCTGTTAGGCCCCTGAAAACTAGGCTATATACTGTACTAGGGTTGTCACCTCAGAACTTCTATGAATTTATCATATTTGATTATTCATAACAAGCTGTACTCTATTTTGCATAGAACTTAATGCATATATAATGCAGGTGAAATACTGGGTCACTATGTTGTCCCACTGTCAAAGTCACTAACATCCCTCATGCTTATGACTGGCGTTGAGTTGTTCATATGACTAAGATCCATTCATGACGGGAGGCTAAAAAGAGTCGTTTGAAATGAATCACAGGAAAGGCATTACTGCTTTTCAGTCTTGTTTTGCACGTGGAATGTGTTTTGTGTATTATCGTTTTCCTCTGATTTCAACACAGAGATGTTGTTCAGAATGTAGCATTATCATCTTAACTCATTTTGGGCGGGAACCCCTTTTGGTGTTTTAAACATTATGTTATAATTTAGCTATTGAAAAATAGCAGATCTACACGCTCATAGCGCGCCACCGAGTGGCGCGCTACGAGCTTGTAGGTCTGCTATTTTTGAAAAATCGTGAAAATATTTCAGAAAACTGGAGGATTTTGAAGATTTAAAAAAAGAAATTGAGGTCAGGCCTAAATGGGTACGATGCTTCCACTGGATACAGTGATAGTGAGTTAACGGGTGTCCTTTCAGATGATTTATCTTCAGGGACACAGGAGGCGGATTGTTCAACATCACTGGCTAGTGGCTACATAAGACAAAACAATGGCAAGATAAAGCACACACCGTAATATCATATTACTTTAAAGCTGGGATCTTATTTGAATGAAGATAACAATATTGAAATTTTAACCAATCTATATGGTAGACTGTAAATACAACCTAACTCACACATCTGCAGTGGCCTCCTGCCCTACTGTTCCATTGCGAAATGTGTTGGTGTGTTGGTGTTGAGTAAGACAAGTTGACAACTTGTACTGCTTAGAAGCTCATAGCGCAATATCTCCCCTGACCTTCTTATTGGCAGAGTGGTAAAAATGTGGCCGGGTGAGCACCAGCTCAGTGGCCTCGGGGGTTCAATCCCCCGACCGGGTCATACCAAAGACTATAAAGTTAGGGTTAGGGTTAAGTTAGGGTTTTGAGTAGGGTGTCGGTCTAATGACATGTCGGAACTAAAACCTGTACCCGGACCAAGTGCATCCCTGCTTGACAGCATCAAGTGTTTGTTTGGGGGTAAGTCCCTGCGACGTCATACTAGTGTCATGTCCAGAGAGTGTATGGTTGCATTGATGTACTTGTAAGTCAAGCCGTCAAGCAACTGTAGGTTCCCAAGGATGCTAAGTTACTTGTAGCTCTACGGTAAGACGTACAGAGTTAAATTAACACTGAGGATTCTACTGCATACAGTGTCACAACAAAGCTGATGCAAGACACTTGTGTTTATCTGGTTGCTGTGCTGATGAAAGATCTCCCTGTGTGTGTGTGTGTGTGTGTGTGTGTGTGTGTGTGTGTGTGTGTGTGTGTGTGTGTGTGTGTGTGTGTGTGTGTGTGTGTGTGTGTGTGTGTGTGTGTGTGTGTGTGTGTGTGTGTGTGTGTGTGTGTGTGTGTGTGTGTGTGTGTGTGTGTCTGGTCTCTGTGTTGACGGGGTGCTCTGTGGCTGGCTACCGGGGGGCCCCTCTCCTCCCTCTGTCCTCCTCACATCTGGATACAATGTGGGAACAGGGCCCTGAGGCCAGAGGTATAGCTGAAGGGAGGGAGGTGCATGTGTGTCTGTGTGTGTGTATCAGGTTAATTTGGGTTGATTGTTGCACCCTCAAGAGTTAAAAGAACACCAAGGTTTTTACTGTGCGCGTGCGTGCGTATAACCAATGAGAAAGACCGGGTGGTGTTGTTGTTAAAAGGCTCCCTGACTTTGGACTCCTCTCTCCACGTGTGGTTCACCGCTACAGGCCCCCGGGCCAGAGACAGGGCAGAGGGGGCAGCTGGGAAATGGGGTTTTTCTCTGGGGAAGGCAGGTAGCATACACAGGGTCAGCTCGTTCTAGTGCTAACAACAAGGCAAATGTGAAAACAGAGTGTGCTGTGCTATTGATCCAAGATGAGGTTTAAATCGTCAGCAGACGTTAGGCCAAGGAGAGGGAAATAGCACCACCCTGCATGATGTGATTATAGACCCACTCTGCCTAAACACATTGTTTGCTGTGTTTTGAGGCAACAAAATAAACTCCACATAAGGTTGGTTATCAGTGAAGTTTCTGTTTCTGTTATCAGTGAAGTTTCTGAAACACACTTCTTGTTGTCTTCAGAATGGAAAGCAAGAGTCTGAATCATAGCAGATAAGAAGGTCACAAGCTTGTTGTGGATCATCTGCTATGTTTTGGAACACAACACCATTGTAAAACAAAGTATAAATTGTAAGTGTTACGGTAGCTTAGATGGAGAGGAAGAGAGAGAATGATAGACTGTGACAGCGAGGGGCAGGGAAACATATAGCCAAAGAGGTGCAGGGACGTGACGATAGGAAGTCTTGATTCATTCTGCTGTTTTTCACCTTTTCTTTTGTCGTCGCATGGAAGCTCTTCTACAAGTTAGCCTAGAATCTAGGCCCTAGAATCTAGGCCCTAGAATCTAGGCCCTAGATGCTGCACTGTGCCGAGTGCTGTGCCAGAGTGCACTTCACTGCGTGCTGGCAGTGCAGAGCTCAGCCCCATGCAGTCCCCTGTTCTCCACATGTGGATTTCAGGATGATCTCATTAGGCCCCATGGCAGCAGCACTCCTCTAACCTTCTCACCCCCCCCTTTGTCCTCGGCGACCTTAGACTTGAGCCTCCCTGACACCAACGCCATGTCCTGGCTGGCTGTACCCCTTCCTGCACAGCAAAGTCCGGAGTGGACTGTTTCATTTAACTGTGAATGTGTAAAAAATGGGACCACTCCAAATCTCTCCCTGCCCCCGCCACACGCACGCACGCACGCACGCACGCACGCACGCACGCACGCACGCACGCACGCACGCACGCACGCACGCACGCACGCACGCACGCACGCACACACACACACACACACACACACACACACACACACACACACACACACACACACACGCGCGTGCTCACACACACACACACACACACACACACACACACACACACACACACACACACACACACACACACACACACACACACACACAAACATGATTCACTCCTAGCTATATTGTTATCCCTCTCATAGCTACTGAAATGGACTTTATTAAGCGTTCCTCAGTGCGGGAGTATATATACATGAAAGATTTCAAGAGGTAATGTATTTATTTATTTGTTCCTGTAAAAAGAAAAGGCACGGCATGTACTTCCCCCTGGTTTTGAGACAGCAGACAGAGAGTTCCTGATAGCAACAGAGAAGTCATTCTTCCCCGTTTCCACATGAGTGGGTTTGTGAGACAAATGTGCGTTAAAAAGGGCAGAGAATCTTTATGCACAACAAGCGTCTTTCAACAATACTTCTGGAAAAAGTATACGGCCCACAAGTACAACAACACGAACATCATTACGGATGCAATCTGGTGTGCTCCTGTGCTGCTCGCACACACACGCGCACACACACACACACACACACACACACACACACACACACACACACACACACACACACACACACACACACACACACACACACACACACACACACACACACACACACACACACACAAACATACACAAACGCACGCACGCTTGCACAGAGAGAGGGGGGTGGTGCAGCAGGGCAAGGTTAGGCTGACATCAGTGGCTAACGATCAGCTCTTCAGTGCGCTGAATGATTAGCGGCTGTAGCCTGCAGACATTTCCAGCTTGTTTGCCTAAGTCAGTCAGACATCCAGCGTCATTTGGCCTTCAATCTGAAACTAGCTGCATCCACTGCCTATACTCTCTGACTTATTGGCCTGACTTTGGGAACGACTTACACATAATATGTACATGTATATACAGGAACGGAGTCATTAGAATGAGAGCAGCTGGCATGTAATCAACGAAAAGCGAAAGTAAAACTAAAAGGGCTTTAAGTTTGTTTTGCTTTTTAATAGTTGTTTTCCAACACAAATTGACTCACTATGCTGGATCTGTTCCTTAACGGTGATCCACATTCCAGGGGGAAATCTATGCCGATGTGTGTGTGTGTGTGTCCAAAATCTGAAAAATGGTCTTAAGTAAGGTAAAGTAGACATAATTTGAACATGCACAGTACATCATTATCAGAATTGTTCAATCATGTTCTAATCATGTACAGTTTGTACACTTACACATTACTTAAGACAAGACCGTTTTCCAAATATATATATATTTCTTAAACATTTTGGACCATATTTTACATTGAGGTGTCACCGTTGTTCTATAATGTACCAGCGGGGCACCACCAAACCGCCTCCCAGTGGGAGCAGCGCAGCTCCTGTTGTTCTCTCTCTATCCTCAGCTCCTGTTGTTCTCTCTATATCCTCCCAACTGTTGTTCACAAACTCCAGCAAATAAAACACGAGTTCTCTGCCACATCAGACACGAGGGAAAATAAGCTAAAGAAAACATCACATTATGCAGGGCTCTCAAAAAGGGACAAACAAAAGTGGAGAGACGTCACATTCACTTCAGTACCAAAGGAGAAGAATGCACGGAGAGGAGAAAACAAAAAAACCTAAAAAAAACAAAAACACATTTGGCTTTGTTTTCAAAGCACACCTTCTGTGTAGCGTGACAAAATACAAATTCAATAGACAACCACGCAGAACAACAGCGACTGGCAGCACTATAATCAGTTTCGAAGGATCTCTCTAGCATTGTTTTAGAATAATGAGCGCTAGGGTCAGAACCAGCGGCCTCTCTCTCTACTTTAGGAAGCACATTCAACTCAACCCCCCCCAAACACACACACACACACACACACACACACACACACCCCACCACCAACAACACATTGACCTCTCCGGGCCACAGACAGCGGTGAGTTTGGATTAAGTGTGGGTGCCGTGGTGTCGCCTCCCTCCCTGCCCAGACAGACATCAGTCCTGCAACGTGTGCACAACTGTAGAAAATGCAGATCAGCACCTCAACAACACGCCGCGACGCCTCACTCACAGTGAGTCTTGTCTAGATGTCTAGATACACTTAACACATTGACTGCCGGGCATGAATTCATTCATTCTTCCGGCACTGCAACGGAATGTTCAGTCAAGACCCTTATTTTGAAGGCCAACGGGTCCCGGGCCGCGAACCGGAAGGAAACCAAGGCTGACAAAGTGAGGCACGGTCGTATTTTCTTTCACAATAAATGTATTTACTGATGCTTTTGTTTTATTAACCACATGAAGCCTAGTATCCCTGTTCTGTCATAATAGGCAAACATTCAGATCTACAAGCTCACAAGGAGCCGGGTTGCAAAACAGTGGATCTGCGAGGTTGTGTGTAGAGAGAAAAGCAGAT